>NC_059275.1:17227232-17234732 GCF_017591435.1 Portunus trituberculatus
TTTCCTCGCATTATTAACCATTTATCACTCATCTTCATAAACAATCAAGAAAAAAAATAGCAATAAAATAGTTACATAATTCAATAATATCCATAATTAATAGTAAACCAACAAAATTTTCCTCTCTATTACATTCTCTCACATTTCTGAACCTTTTATCACTCATCATCTGGCCGCGGGGGTTTGAAATAGCGCGTTATATGGCCCACTGAAGCCGCTCCGAGCTCTGTGAAGCCTTGGCCGAGAACAATAGACGATCTGGAAGCGTGATGGTGGATGACTGGAGCCTTTTTGGTCAATTGTGTTCCTTTCGCACCTCAAGACGAATCGGCAATACAAGTGTGTGTGTTTCAAGGATCCCTGGTGCAATGGCGGTGTTGTTGTTGTTGTCGGTGGTGGTGGTGGTGATGGTGGTGGTGTTCTCCATCTTGTCTTTTTCTTCTCTCTTGTTCTTGTTCTTGTTGTTCTTGTTGTTCTTCGTCTTCTCCTTTCTTTCTTCTCTTCCTTTTCCTTTTCCCTTTCTGCTGTTACTCCTCCTTCTCCTCTTCCTCCCCTTCTCACTACTACTACTACTATTACTACTACTACTACTACTACTACTACTACTACTACTACTACTACTACTTCTACCATTATACCACCACCACCACTTCTACTACTACTACTACTACTACTACTACTACTACTACTACTACTACTACTAGCACACAATGAACACCTACAGAAGCATCCATCACACACGCAGGGCGGCGCAGCGCACTCGTGGGATCCTTGCGCAAGTGTGGAATTCGAACAGGCTTGGATGCGCGAATGGAGGACGGATTGAGCGAGCGGGGGGGTGTGAACTGCAATTGTGAACGGGTCGACCAAGCGAGGAGAGAGAGAGAGAGAGAGAGAGAGAGAGAGAGAGAGAGAGAGAGAGAGAGAGAGAGAGAGAGAGAGAGAGAGAGATTAAATATGAGTTAATAAGAAAGATAGGATAATGAGAAAGAACAGAAAGGGAAGGGAATTAAAGTGAAGGAGGAGAGAGAGAAAGAAAGGAAGGAAGGAGAGAAGGAGGCAATTAAAAGGAAAGGAGGAATTGAGACGCGACATTCATTAGGCTGAAGAGAGAGAGAGAGAGAGAGAGAGAGAGAGAGAGAGAGAGAGAGAGAGAGAGAGATGTGGACTATTCTAAAACATTTCTTAGTAGCACCATCACTAATTCAAAAAGGTTTCAGTCTTATTGAAGTTACGTGTTTTTTCTAAGGGTGTTTTTACGGTTCTAGTGACAGATTAACGCTATTCACACATTATTAAGAGGACAAACACTCTGGAGAACCCGGCTGGTAATCTCTGTGGCCTTAAGAAATAGTTGTGGCGAGGGAGCAAGGTGTAAGGGTGGTTCTCAGTACGGACGCTGTTCTCTGCTATCCCGTTTTCTTTCATGTGTCTGTTTTCTTTGTCTCTTCTCCTCCTCCAAGCCTCCTTTGAGTACGAGTCAGTTAGTCAGTCAGTCAGTCAGTCAGTCAGTCAGTCAGTCAGTCAGTCAGTCAGTCAGTCAGCCAGTCTATCTATCTGTCTGCACCAGTTTCATGTATCACTTTTCCTTTTTCTTTTCTTTCCTTTCCCTCTTTTTCTGCCGTCGAGGTTTGATAGATTAAAACTGATATCCTTGTCTGTCTGTAGATTTATCCGTCTGCCTATAATGCTCTTGTCAGTTGCCTTATTATTTGTTTTCGTTTAACTTTTTTCTTGTTGCCAAGGTTTGATATATAACTGTATCTAAACATCTCTTTGTGTGTCTATCTTTTCTCTCTCCTTTTTTTTTTTCTTTCTTTCGTGTCTCAAAGTGATATGGCCTGGCTGTGTATTCGTCTCTATAGATCTAAGTTCCTTTTCTCCCTCCTTTCATACTTCCTTCCTTCCATACTTCCATACTTCCTTTCGTGTCGCAAAGTGATACGGCCTGTCTTTGTGTTCGCCTCTATAGATCTAAATTCCCTTTCTCTTTCTTTCCTTTTATACTTCCCTTTCCGCTTCCTAAAGTGATATATCGCCCTGTTGACATGTCTATCTTTACCTGGGAGAAACATTTCTGCTGTCCATCCTTCTTTGTTTCTCACTCTAAACTAACACGAAAAAATGATTGACAATTTAGTGATCTTGCCTATCTTCCCGTCACTGTCTATCTTGAAGGAACGAGAGAGGTTGCACTTTGAAGGGTCAAGAGATGACTCGCTCTAACTGGTGCCAGGAGGTGCTAGCCAGTGTCTTGTGAATGAACGAGAGAGAGAGAGAGAGAGAGAGAGAGAGAGAGAGAGAGAGAGAGAGAGAGAGAGAGAGTTGAGAAGATAAGGGTGGAGGAGAAGGGACTGGAAGGAAAAAAGTAGGTAGGACAGAGGGGTAAGCCAAATTAGGGAGAGTGAAGGAGAAAGGAAGAGGAGTGGAAGGCGAGGGAATGGATGAGAACTGAGGAAATGAGAGAGGAAGGGAAGCGGAGCGATGGAGAAGGGGAGAAGAAAAAAAGAATAGAACGAAGGCTAAATTTGGATACGAAAAGTAAAAGGGATAAGTTAAAGACAGGAGGAGGAGGAGGAGGAGGAGGAGGAGGAGGAGGAGGAAGCTGGATTAGAGAAAACCACACAAAGCTAAATGAAAATGAAAGAAAAAAAAAGATAGAGAAAGAAAAAGAGTAAATGGATGAAGCCGCGGCTACACGTGCCTTTCCCACACTCCCTCCACCCGTCAGGTTCAATTAATCCCAGACAAATAAACCACAACATTCTGAAGCACGTGCGAGATTGTAAATATCATCTCAGAACTCATTAACTGTTACTAAAGAGAAAGAGAAAATGGGAGACTACGAACTTTTTATCTTTTTTTATATAGATTTAATGTAAAGAACAACAACAACATTAGCTAAAGAGATAGTGTTAGGTAAAATAAGAATAAAAGTAGTTAGTAATAGATTATATAGGGAGAAGAAACATATTAACTGTTATTATAGAGAAAAAAAGAGAAAAAGAAAATAAGAGAGTACGAACTTACTTTTTTTTTTTTTTATCTAGATTCAATGTAAACAACAACAACAACAACGAAGACATAAAAAACAACAACAACAACAACGAAGACAACAACAACAACAACAACAACAATAAACAATAGCTAAAGAGATACAGTTAGATAAAAATATAAATAAGAGTAGCCAGCAACAAAGAATGGGAAGAACAATCAAGCAGTGAGAGGAGAAAAAGAAGAGAAAGTAAGACATTCATTCCATCTTTTCTTTATTTTTGTTTTACTATTACAAAATTAACAACGAGTCTTATAATCCATTCACTGGTAAGCAAATCCCCCCCTCCTCCTCCACACACACACACACACACACACACACACACACACACACACACACACATTATTAAGCAGCGAGAGAGAAATGTAGACAGGTAAAGGAAAGAGACTCAGAGGGAACCATCTCGTGAACCATCTCTCTGAGTTCCTCCTTGAGTTCTTATGGTGTGTGTGTGTGTGTGTGTGTGTGTGTGTGTGTGTGTGTGTGTGTGTGTGAGAGGGGGAGCGAATACTGACTGGCGAAACACAACTTCCCTGAGAACACTGCATGAAAACACTTCCGTCACTGCGAAGGTTCCTATTCTCAAGACGTCTCACCGCTGACCCTTTACTGTTCTGATCATATTGCACTGAAGACAACAACAACAACAACAACAACAACAACAACAACAACAACAACAACAACAACAAAAACAACAACAAAAGAACAATAAACGAATCTAAAACAACAATGTACAAACAAAATAACAAATAATAAAAAAAAAATTTCCTCTCGTTTGATATTTTTCTTTTTTTACCTTCGTTTTTTCTGCTTTGATCATATTGTAATGAAAACAACAACAACAACAACAACAACAACAACAACAACAAACAATAAGCAAATCTAAAAAAAACAAACAAAAACAACAAACAAAATAACAAATATATAACAAACATTTTTCTTTTTAATTTCATCTTCATTTTTTCCTCGTCCCAAGATCCTTATTCAGAAACGCCCGGCTCTCTCACCACGACTATTTTCCAAGGCCCACAGAGATAGTTAGCTGGGCTTTCAAGAGTGTGTCTCCAGTTAATAATGAAGAAATATTGTCATTGCCTCTAACCTAACCTAACCTAACCTAATCTAACCTAATCTAACCTAATCAAACCTAACCTAACCTAACATAACCATAAAAACACCTTAAAAAACGCCCTCTCTCTCTCTCTCTCTCTCTCTCTCTCTCTCTCCACGACGATTTTCCAAGCCCACAGAGCTTAGTTTTCAAGCGTGTTTCTCTAGTTAATAATGTAGGAATCTTGTCACTTTGCCTCTAGAAGCGTGTAAACACCTTAGAAACTTGTGTAAATTTAGATAAGGCCTTTTGAAGCAGTGGAGGTGAAGCACGGAAGTGTTTGAGAATACAACCCTAAGATTCAACCAGAAGGAAATTTATGGAAGAACATCACACGAGCAATAATCTTCCTCCTCCTCCTCCTCCTCCTCCTCCTCCTCCGTCACGCCTGCGCTTCTTTCCCTTCCTTTCTCTATGTTATGCCTATTACGAAAAGGCTGAGGAAAGGATGAGATATGGGCGGTAATGGGCGGAGGAGTGATTTGCTGGGCGGGGCGAGGCGTGGTGAGGCAGGGGTTGTTGTGTGTAAGTGGAGAAAGTAGTAGTAGTAGTTGTAGTAGTAGTAGTAGTAGTAGTAGTAGTAGTAGTAGTAGTAGTAGTAGTAGTAGTAGTAGTTCACCGTTGGGTACTTCCATTTCTGATACTCAAGTACATCAAACAACACCAGAAATAAGATTAGCGTAGTAGTAGCAGCAGCAGCAGTAGTAGCAGTAGTAGTAGTAGCAGTAGTAGTAGTAACAGTAATAGCAGTAGCAGTAGTAGCAGTAGAAGCTTAACCACCTCTGACGTACAAATAGTATGGAAAAGAACAAGAGACATTTTCACATACATTTACCCAACAATAACAAAGGGAGTGTATGTACGCGCGCCACCACTCACTGACACAAGCATATCTTCAGAATTTATGGGACAATAATGCATCACTAGATTAGAAGAGGTGTAGAAAGTAGACTAGCATGTGTGTGTGTGTGTGTGTGTGTGTGTGTGTGTGTGTGTGTGTGTGAGAGAGAGAGAGAGAGAGAGAGAGAGAGAGAGAGAGAGAGAGAGAGAGAGAGAGAGAGAGAGAGAGAGAGAGTGAGAGAGAGAAAATTCAGTTTATAGGACAATGGAACTAAACTGTGTGCGGTGTAGTGGTAAGTAAACTATCTATCTATCTATCTATCTACCTACCTAGCTATCTATTTACCTACCTATCTATCTACATACTTATCTATCAACCTACCTAAGCATCTATCAGTCTATTTATTCACCAACTAACAAAACAAAAGCTCAAGTTACATTCACGCAATTCTGTCTTCGTATCTGTATTTGTCAAGTTTTTACCTACAGTTTTTCTCCCCCCAAGTGTGTGAGTGCGTTGTTTTTACTGGGTAGCGCTGTGAGTGTGGGTCTCTTCCGGCTGTGTGAGTGATAGTGGTTGCGACAGAAGGCGTTGAGGGCGCACACGTGAACAGCTAAAGGTGATGCAGTCGGTTCTCGTGGGGGAAGATGTTAGTGGTATTTGTAAATGTTTAGAGGTAGTTAGGTGGTGAGGGGGGTGGTAGAGAGAGAGAGAGAGAGAGAGAGAGAGAGAGAGAGAGAGAGAGAGAGAGAGAGAGAGAGAGAGAGAGAGAGTTTGAACCATCTGCTTCACAACGAAAAAGTATAATAACACAAAAATAGATAAAGATATGAAGAAGAATAGGAAAAAAAAAGAAAAAAAACACACACACACACACACACACACACACACACACACACACACACACACACACACACACACACACACACACGTGACTAACAGAAACTAAAGAATAGGAAGATACAAGCTAATGCCACCCTTTCTCTCTCTCTCTCTCTCTCTCTCTCTCTCTCTCAGTCGCCCAATTTCATTCAGGCAGGCAGGAAACAATAACACTGATACAAAAAAGAGAACAAAAACAAGAGAACAATTACGTTAGATAAAAAGTTAACTGTTTATTGTTCAATTGGAATGATGGAGGACAGAGAGAGAGAGAGAGAGAGAGAGAGAGAGAGAGAGAGAGAGAGAGAGAGAGAGAGAGAGAGAGAATTCATAGTATATTCAATCTTCTTTATTAATTTTTAGTTATAGTCTTATCATTTACCTTTCTCCCTCAAGTCTGTCTCTCTTACTGTTACTGCAAAGGTCTATTTTTTTCTTCTTCTTTTGGTGCGTTGTATTAAATTCTTAGCAGTAGACTGAAGTTCAAATCATCAATTATGTAGTTAATAATACACCAATGATCACGAAGCTACTCACCACACACACACACACACACACACACAGGGAAACGAAAGTCGAAACTCGCATTTGGAGATGTTAAAAGTAGAAAGCAATTTGCAGAAGTGAGAGGACAAGGGTGCAAAAAAGATTATACATAAATGTCCGTCTGGTATTTTGGTGCAGAAGAGAGAGGGAGAGGGAGGGAGAGGGAGGGAGATAGGAGCAGCTGGTGGTGGTGGTGGTGGTGGTGGTGATAAATGTATTGCTGTTGTTTTGGTTGTTGATGTGGTTAGCAGTAGTGTTGGGATAAATAGAGTGGTGGTGATAGTGGTAGTAGTAGTAGTAGTAGTAGTAGTAGTAGTAGTGGTATAAATGACAGTAATAATGATAGAAAAAAGAAAGATCATGATGATTATGAGGAGCGGGAAGATGAGGAGAGAGAAAAATAATAAGAACAATAAAAAGAAAAGAAAAATTAAGAAAAAGAAAAAGAAGAAAAGAAAAAATGATAATAATAATAATGAAAAGAAGAAAAAAAAAAATGATAATGATAATAAAAGAAGAAAACACAAAAGAAAAAATAACAATGATGACGATGGTGATATCACGAAAAGTAACAAGAACAAGAGGAACAAGAAGAAAGAACAAGAAGAGTATTAATAACAAGCTTCTCTTTATCACTGCTATTAACCAATTATACTGATTACAAACCAATTAGTCTTTTTCAGTGTGTTTGAGCTTATACACAAACAGGAACCGGAAACGAGAGAGAGAGAGAGAGAGAGAGAGAGAGAGAGAGAGAGAGAGAGAGAGAGAGAGAGAGAGAGAGAGAGAGAGCATTTCCTTTACGTCTTTCTGGTTTATAATCCTACATTACTACTATTGTTATATTGCTACTACTAACAACAATAACAATAGCAAGAAGAAGAAAACCAAACTGAAATATTACAATTCAAAGGAGGAAGTAAAGAGGAGGAGAAAGACGAGGAAAAAACAAACAAACAAAACAAAGAAGAGAGATAAGAATTAGTAAAGGGAAAATGAAATGCAAAAAGGAGGAGGAGGAGGAGGAGGAGGAAAAACAAAGAAGAAGGGAGAGAAAAATTAGTA
>NC_059275.1:17244732-17292232 GCF_017591435.1 Portunus trituberculatus
TGTGTGGAAGGATTCTATGGTTGTGGTTTGTGCTTGTGGTTGTAATGTTGATATTGGTATTGTTGTTGTTACTATTACTACTACTTCTACTGCTACTACTACTACTGCTGCTATTACTACTACTACTGCTACTACTACTACTACTATTACTACTACTACTACTGCTACTACTACTACTACTATTTCTACTACTACTACTACTACTACTACAACAACAACAACAACAACAACAACAACAACAACAACAACAACAACTACTACTACTACTACTACTACTACTACTACTACTACTACTACTACTACTACTACCATTACTACCACTACTGCAGCTTTATTAACACTACTACCATACTACTCAACCCTCTAACCAAAACACACACACACACACACACACACACACACACACACACACACACACACACACACACACACACACACACTGATTAAGACACATCCTATATCAGTCATACTTCCTCTAGGCAACACCATACCTTTCCCATTTCCCCTCCGGCTTAATAACTCACTCACTCACTCACCCCCCTCACTCGCTCACTCGCTCACTCACTTCCTCACTCAGCCCCCTTCCCTCCACACATGATAAAGAGCCTGAGTTATGAAAGTCAGCAACGTGAAGAGAAGAAATCATAATGTGAGAGTTTTATGAGGCACAGGAGGAAGAATAAGAAATGCGTTCAGTGACTTTGCTTGATTTGTTCGACAGTGTTGTGGTTTTGTTATCGTGTCACGTTTAGCTGTGGATGTCTTGAGGTGGCTTGTGTCATTACTATTACTATTGTTACTACCATTACTGCTACTACTAACTGCACTGTTACTACTATTACTACCTCTACC
Organism: Portunus trituberculatus; assembly: GCF_017591435.1. NCBI lineage: Eukaryota > Metazoa > Arthropoda > Malacostraca > Decapoda > Portunidae > Portunus > Portunus trituberculatus. The sequence continues at coordinate 17,245,585 of NC_059275.1, forward strand.
TCTGTTACTACTACTACTGCTGCTGCTACTACTACTACTACTACTACTACTTCTACTACTTATGCTACTCTAACAATAGCAGCAACAACAACAACAACAATAAAAAACACACACACACACACACACACACACACACACAAGTAAGTCATTCGCCACATACATAAGTGGTTCTCTCTCTCTCTCTCTCTCTCTCTCTCTCTCTCTCTCTCTCTCTCTCTCTCTCTCTCTCTCTCTCTCTCTCTCTCTCTCTCTCTCTCTCTCTCTCTCTCTCTCTCTCTCTCTCTCTCTCTCTCTTGTAAGTATCTATCTGCATATTTATTTGTGGTTAACAGTAAATATATACATTTCGACGACGAGGAGGAGGAAGAGGAGGAGGAGGAAGAGGAAGAGGAGGAAGAGGAGGAAGAGGAGGAAGAGGAGGAGGAGGAAGAAGAGGAGAGGAAAAGACGAGGAGGAAGAGGAATTAAACAAAAGTGAAACAAAGAAAAAAATCAAAGACGAGGGAAAAAAGGGAAAAAGGGAAAAAAAGGAAGAGAGATTAAAAAAATAGGGAAGTTTAATGAGAAAAAAAAAACAAATGAGAAGAGAAAAGAGAAGAAGGAGGAGGAGGAGGAGGAGGAGAAAGAGAAAGAGGACAAAGAAGAGAAGGAGGAAAGTAAACAAAGAGACAAGAGGAGAAAAAATAAAAATGAATGAAAAAAATTAGGAGAAACGAGTAGGAGGAGCAGGAAGACGAGAAAGGAGGAGGAGGAGGAGGAGGAGGAGGAGGAGGAGGAGGGCAATGTGACAGTCCACCAGGTGTCTTTAACTTTTCGTGTGTTGTGTCTTGCCCTGAAACTTTCTCTCTTTCTTTTTACAGATGGAATCCTGGAGCACCGACCGACGTGAGTAGAGAGAGAGAGAGAGAGAGAGAGAGAGAGAGAGAGAGAGAGAGAGAGTGTGTGCGTGCGTAATGAGCAATATATCTCATACCTTGCTCTTATCCACGCCCTTCCAACACCCTAACCTTCACCTACACACACACACACACACACACACACACACACACCCGCCCCATCACTCCCTCCCTTTCAGACAAGCAGTGGTGGCGCCTCGGGAGACCTTCGGCAATGGCTTTCCTCCGGGGTTCGCTGACAACCTCCCGACGAAGGAGTTCACAGGAGACTTCACAAGTACGAACCCTCGCCCACCCTTCCCTTGTTCCTCTCGCTTAACATTATGTGGTTGACTTATGAGCTAGATTGGCGAGACTTAGCGAAGGCATGAAAGATAAACAGGACTTGAGGTTGACAAGAAGAGAAATTGGTGATGAACCCCTTCAGTACCATGACGCGTTTCCATATTAATTCTGCTTACAATCTGGCGATTTTATTCAGCTTCAGAAACTCAAGAGGGGGTATTGAAATAGTGAAAGCTGTGGCCATTAATCTTCTGACCTCCATAGACCCTTCCTATTGTAAATAAAATGGTCTAATCGTACACAAATCTCAAGGGAAAAACATGTCCCAGTACTGAAGAGGTTAAGAGTGCATGGAATCAAACGAGACTCCAGGTACTAAAAATAAGGATACAGAAACTTTATATCATGAGTATTAAACCTGTGACTTCACGAATGCATGGAAAATAGACAGGACTTGAGGCTAATGAAAAGAAGAGAAGTGTAGTTGATTAAGAAGGCATGGGATCAAACAGGACTTTAGATCGTAAAATAAGGATCTGTAAGTTATATATGAACATGTGACTTAGTGAATGCATGGAAAATAAACAAGACTTGAGCTTAGTAAATAAGTAAATAAGACATGCGGTAGGTAACTGAAGAGAAGTATTGTAAGGAATGCATGGAATCAAACAGGACTTGAAGACAGTAAAATAAGGATATGGAAGTTATATTTATGAGTACTGAAGATGTGAGGTTGAAGGGAAATGTATTAAAGCAAAAAGGACTTAACGGTAGTAAAACACTATATGTGAGTCAATGAAGGTGTGAAGTGGTGCAGCAGGAGTTGGTTAAGGGTTGTAAGTTGTAACATGAAGATGAACACGTCAGGATAATAAATAAAAAGGACACGAAAGTTACATTACGAGAATGGTGTGCGCCAGTTGAAAGGCGAGGTGATTAACCCCTTCAGTGCGATGACGCCTTTCCATATTCATTCTGCTTACTATTTAGCGATTTTATACACTTTCAGAAACTTAAGTGGGAAATAAAAAAGTGAAGACTCTGGCCATCAATCTCCTGACCTCGGTAGACCTTCTCTAATGTAAATAAAATAATCTAATCGTATCCAAAACTCGTGGTAAAAATGCGTCCCAGTGCTGAAGGGGTTAAGGGATGCAGCGTGGAAGTAAACAGGACTGAAGGGTGACAAAAATGGGTATGGAAATTCTGTATTGCGAGTAAATGTGTTGAGGTGATCTAAAAAACCCGCTTGGTTTGCTTGGTGTTGTTCAGAGTGAGTGTGTGTGTGTGTGTGTGTGTGTGTGTGTGTGTGTGTGTGTGTGTGTGTGTGTGTGTTTGTGTGAAATAAGCCCTTGACACGTAGATTTGTACATATAAAGATACACATGTAGGTGTGATGAGTAAAGAGGGAGGTTGCCACACACACACACACACACACACACACACACACACACACACACACACACACGAGAAGACTGGTTCAGAGTACTCACACATGGACACACGAGAGGCACACATGAGGATGGGGTGAAGTACTGCACGTGCAAACATGAGCGACTGACACAGCACACACAGCCTCAGACCCCACGCTTCTTAATCATCTGACGTTATTCTCTCCATCCCTCCTCCTCCTCCCACCATCCACTGCCCCGCTCCTGTCGCCGCCTGCAGGAAGAGTCAGAAGACAGGCCGGCATCACCTCAGACATCGATAGCATTCTGAGTGGCCCTTATGGCGGCGCCCTCGACAACGACCACCTCCAGGCTCTCCTGCTGCGCAATATCAACATCAGGCCAGCTAGGCAGTCCCCGGGGCATCCCAGGGAATCTCGTCCTCCCCCTCGTCCTTCTCTCTCTTCCTCCTCCTCCTCTTCCTCCACCAGATTTTCCTCATCTCCTCAAGGATCTTTCCGTCCTCAGCAAGAGTCTCGCTCCCCTGGTCCTCCTTCCCCTGGTCGTCCTCTTCCTCGCCCCTCTCTTTCCTCTTCTGCCTCCAGGTTTTCTTCACCTCCTCCGGGATCCTTCCGCCCTCAGCAGGAGCCTCGCTCTCCTGATCCCCCATCTGCTGATCGTCCTTCCCCTCCATCACTCTTCCAGGCCCCTCGAGACCCTCCTCCTCGGTTCTCTCCTCCTCGTTTCACTTCTTCCAATCCTCCCCTCCATTCCCAGCCTCAAGAGAGGCAGGAGCCCTTCTCCTCTGATTCCTTCACGGGACAGCAGTTTGATTCCTTCTCGGACATTGACTCCTTCTTCGACTCAGCACGGCTGCCCCGACAACGGCGAGACGTGGCAGCAGCGGCAGCACCGAGGGACGACGCGGGGAGCACCCAACACATCTTTGTGTCTCCTGAAGAAGGTTCGAGTCCAGCTTCAGTTACTAACTTGCTTAACCAGGAGCGTGGGGTGGCGGGGCGTGGGCAGGCACAGCTTGGCCAGGTGAGGGGCAGGCGGGAGCACATCCTTGGGCAGACTTCCTCACACCCTTTCGCTGTGCCCTTCGTGGTGCCAAATGCATTTGAGCTTGTGGGCATCAGGCGGCGTAATGGAGTCTCCGCGACGGCCCAGGAGCGGCAGGGCCGGCAGGTAGGCATCAGTGACGCCATTGACAACCTGCTGAGGTCACCGTACAACGGCCGCATGCCGAGCTCATTGCACAGCCTGTTTAGGAGTGAGGACCGCCGCGTGGTTCGCAACCCTCCACGTCACCAGGGCCTAAGATCCCAACCATTCACAACGGTGGGCTCAGACAATCCCTCGCAGGCTGTCGTACGGCTGTTCCCCAACGGCCGGCCGCCATCACCTCCTCGATCCCCTTTTGCTGTGACCCACCAAAAGCGCCCCCCCTCCTTTAGACGCACTCGGAGGGACGTCGGGTATGGGGGTGAAGTGAATTTTCACTCTGATGACTCCCACTTCTGGGCTGAGCATGTGAAGCCCCGCAGGGAGCGCCACCTCATCCCTGAGGAAGGCTCTTTTCCGCTCCCCGGGAAGGAGTTTGGAGAGATCATTGTTCATTATGATTATGGAAGCGAAGACCCGACACATGACTCAGAGCAGGTGGTGGCGCTGCATGAGGAGGAGGTGGCGGTCCTACTCTCACCCTTCGCTGACAGACCCTACGAGCCATCAAGCCCAAGGGAGAGGAAGCCCAGGCCTCACACCAGCCCGAGAAAGGTGAACCCCAGGCCTCACCCCAACCAGAGGGATGGGAAGCCAAGACCTCATCCAGGCCTCGGCCAAGGGAACCCCAGGCCTCATCCTCGCCCTCACCCCAGCCGCCCTGCACCTGCCAGGCCTCCCCCACGTCAGCGCCACCGTCACCCCAATCATATCCCTGCCTTCAAGCCTGGCCCGTCCCCTCCTGCTCACATACTGCCCCCGTCCTCATCGATCCGAGCGCCCAGACACGTGCTGTGGGAGAACCAGAGACTGCCCCGAGCCACCAGACAGCTGGACATTCCCCTGACCCGCAGAATGCTCCTACTGGATGACTCGCTCGGTAAGATAACCGTGGCCACTCACTGACGGCTCACTGTAGTTGACTCAAAGAACTCAGTCATGACTCACGGCTCTTGATGACTCGAGCACCTACGTGTTGGCTGACTCACGAACTACAGTTGACTAAAGACGTGCAACTCACTCAGTACTGCAATAGGTGACTCGAGCACTGCGCCTGGTGACTCATGGACATCAAGTGACTCACGGAACACAACAGCTTTTTGGATCTTGCACAACTGACTCACGCACCGCTTACTTGACTCACAGATGGATGGAAAAGCTGACTCCACAAGTTACACAATTATATATATATATATATATATATATATATATATATATATATATATATATATATATATATATATATATATATATATATATATATATATATATTGAAAATAAAGATGAATATAGTAATAGGTTTACTCTTCTTTAATCTGTCTGTCTGTCTGTCTGTGTGTCTTGCTTTTGTCTGTCAATCTCTTTGTCTTTCTGACCATCTGTCGGTCTTTATATCTGTGTGTGTGTGTGTGTGTGTGTGTGTGTGTGTGTGTGATGTTTGTTTAGCTTGGGTGACAATCTCCACCCTCCTCGCCCCCTCCTCTGCCACTCGTTATGACCCAAAGATAACATCAATAAGAACAGCAATTATGGTAGTAATAGTAATAGTAATAGTAGTAGTAGTAGTACTAGAAGTAGTAGTAATGATTTTAGTTGTAGTAGTAGTGACAGTAACAGTAGCAGTAGTAGTACTATTAGTAGTAACAAAACTATGCTGCTGTTACTACTACTACAACTACTGTATACCACTAACTCCATAATAGACCCTAAGGCAATCTCGTGAGGGGAGAGGAGCGTTTGGACTGGAGAAGGATACAAGACTCACATGTGAAGTTAAGCAGTACGGACTCTTGCTAACTAACTAACTAACGCCGCACATCTCGCAGCAGTAACCAGCGACCACGCACCGCAGGCGAGAGAGAGAGAGAGAGAGAGAGAGTTTACCCACTGTTACTACTAGTCTTACTGCCACTGCCGGGTCTTGCTGTGGGTATATATGGCCACCTGTGCTTTGCTTACTCTTGCTACAATAAAGCGTGGTCAAGCGTGTGTGTGTGTGTGTGTGTGTGTGTTGCTTTGTCTGGCTGGTGTATAGATAAAATGTTTGATTATTTTCGTTAAATGTTGAGTGTTTTACAGGTGAATAAAGGCGAATATTTTGTCAATTGTTCATTTCATAAGTTAAAGACGAAAAGAGCGAATTGTTTGTTGGTGAAATAATAATAACGATGATAATAATAATAATAATAATAATAATAATAATAATAATAATAATAATAATATATTTTATCATATTCTTGTAATGTTGATTTTATATAGTTTTTTTTATATAAAATAAACGAATAAACAAATGAATGAATAAATGCAAGATGAAGCTGAAGATTTAGCTATGAATGACATGATAGAAGGGAAATCACGAGTCATTCATGTCAGTTTGTAAAGGCAGAAAGTCAAGTGAGGAGAAACATGAGTAAAAGTCAGAGAAAGAGTCTTGCTACTTCATGTCCTCCAGCTCAGGATTTTTACTTTGATTTTTTTTTTCCCTTTCTTACTTCACTTTCTATTCAGGTCCATGTCTGCTCTTTCTCCTCCTCCTCCTCCTCTTTACATCTCTACTCTGTCTCTTCTCACTCCTTCTAGTCTTCCTCTTTTTCTTCCTCCCTACTTTTCACATCCTCATCTCTTTTCACTCCTCCTCCTCCTCCTCCTTACATCTCTTCTCACTTCTAGTTCTCCTCCTATTCCTCCTCCTCCTTACATTTCACATCCTCATCTCTTCTCACTCCTCATCTTTGTCACCATCACCTCAAGTTATGAATTCTTTGTTTTTCTTTAACAAATACACCTCCCCTTGGTGGTGCAACACAGTAGTAATCTTAGTTTAACTGATAGTCAGTTTTTCCCATAATCATTATTTCTTAAGAACCTTTTTTTTTTTCAATTATAATCTGTTTTCATAAGTTTATAGCTTGGCATAGATGAAATTAATGTTCTTTTTTTATGTCTACCCAAATAGTGATCTTAATATTAACAAAACACAGCCATAGTAACTAGTTTCTTTATAAACACACTTCTACAAGCTAGCAAAGATTAAATTAACCTGAAACTCTTTCTCTCTATGCCCTTTCAAACAGTTTACTAAAGTGATCTCATTATTAACAAAGACAGCCAAAGCAGGGAAAGCATACACTGTCATCTGACCAACTAACTTCTCTCTTCCCATTGGTTCACCTTCCCCCAATCCCTCCCCAGACACCGTGCCAGAAAGCAGCAGTGGCTTCATTGTGGGTAAACCTGCCGACTTCCCAGGGTTTGCATCCATTGGTGGGTTTGGGCCAATGGAAGATGTGGATAAGACAGATGGTAAGTGGATGGAGAGAGAGAGAGAGAGAGAGAGAGAGAGAGAGAGAGAGAGAGAGAGAGAGAGAGAGAGAGAGAGAGAGAGAGAGAGAGAGAGAGAGACACACACACACACACACACACATAAAAAAAAAAAAGTTCAGAATAGAAGCTTTTCCATATATCTTGTTACACAGACACACACACCACACACACACACACACACACACACACCTGGGCAGCTACTAATCCATCTATTTCCATTTCAGTTGCCGGAAGTTTTATGCAAACCATCAACTTTCCATCAGTAGAATTTGGGCCCATTGACGACAGCCATCCTCCCTTCCCCCAGAATCCCAGCTTTCCCCAGACTCCCTCCTTCCCTGAGCAAGTGAGTGAGCTGCATGATTTCCCTCTGGATCTCCTGTCCATCTCTCAAAAGGCAATAGAAAGATCTCCTCCGCCAGACAACAATAACAGTGAATACAACGACATCTTTGACAATTTGTACAGAGAAGACTTTGAACGCTTCAGCAACAATGACGACTCTGACAAATTGAGTGATGACAGTTTTGATAATCTAAACAACAACAAGGACAAGGACAGCATCGACGACAACTTTGATCAGCAACTAACAGCGAATCCCCATACTAACAAACTCACTAGTACCGAAGGATTCAGGCCTATAATACCTCAACATCCTCCTCCTCCTACTCTTAATCCTCTAACTTTTTCTCCCTCTCCACCTCTCCCTCAACATCCTGCTCTTTCTCGTCCTCCTACTCTTACTCCACCATCTCTTCCTCCTCCTCCCCCTCCTGCGCCTTCACATGTACTCTTCCCTAACACTGTTCCAAACCCTAAGCTCTCTAGACCCAATCCTCAACCCTATCGCATTCAACGCATCAGAACAAAGCGCCCTAACAGTGGACTTGCCAGTGGTATAGTCAGTCGTCTGAGGGACTTTGTGCAGCCCAGCGCATCCCGGCCACTCAGAACATTGAGACAGGTACTTTTATAAGATAGTGACCCTTTATTGGTATTGGGGTATCAGGGGGCCAAGGTAGTGGTGTAAGGGGCAGGGCAGAGTGTTAGATGACTCGAGTATTGAATAGACTCTTGGTTGTTGTTGTAAGGTCATCAGAATTACAATAGATCACAGGATTCTTAGCTACTTACACTGAGTTTTAGGTTTCTCTTGGTTACAACTGCAAGGCTCTCAGAATTACAATAACATAGAGATCTTGGTTACCATTGCATAGTATTACAATGACTACCAGTTTGAAAGGACACTGCATATTACTATATTTTTGTTACTGTGATTTAGAATTTTCATATAAAATCTAAAAATAATTCTTAATTCATTACTCTTCCTGTTCCTACTTCCTACTAACAGCATCCAATTAAATGCATCAAGAAAACACCTTTCAATCATAGGGGCTGTTTGCTGCTCTGCCTCACCCCTGCCACAGTACACTGAAGGCACAGGGCTGGTGGTCATGGCATGGGTTTTGTAGTAGTGTTGTGAGGCGATTGGATGGATAATAATGCACTGCTTATAGAAACTCAGGTTGTTGTATTAAGACCGACTTCCTGACTTAAATCTTGTGACTTTGGTGGTGACTCACTCTATCTCTTTCTCTCTCTCTCCCTCTCTGTGGTATGCCCGACTGACTGCCTTTGTTTGCATTTTACAGCCGATCCTCTAGACGTTGTTACTTCTTTACCTGCTCTCTTCCTTTTATCACAGGTGAGTAAACTACATGCTTTTCTCCCTCTCCCTCTCTCCCTCTCTCTCTGACTTGAGGACTAGCACCACTGATCCACCACCCTCCCATCTCAAGACTCACCCACTTACTCCTGAACATGCTAAATATTTTCTGGTCTTGATCTATAAAACACTAAAAACTGAATAACTGGAAGAGGAGGAGGAGGAGGAGGAGGAGGAGGAAGTTGAGGTAAGGGAAACAAAATAGATCTCCATCATCACAAATACAAGTGAATTTCTCTTAATATTTTATTTCTTCCCTCACAGAAGACTCAAGATGTCGAACTCAACTCAGATATGGAGACCAGGAGACGGCGAGGGGTGCCAGATGAAGATGAAGAGGATCCAATAGAATCTCAATTTGCTTCACTAATACCACACAAGCGAGTGCATCGGGTTCAGACAGAGAGCCACGCTCCTCACAGCCGAAAGCCACGCGAGGATACTGACATGGACACCTCTCCTGCAGAACTCCCTCATTACTTCAGCTCAGTGTCAAACTTTGAATTCCCTCGCTTGCAACCCAGGCACAGACAGTCGCCAACCGTCAGTAGGTCAGCACATGTTACAAGCCAGTTCTCAAGTCATCATTCCCCTGTTGAGCTGAGAAGGGAGGACAGACATCACCCACCTCACACTCAAGAGCCAGACTACTTACAGCCTGACGGACAAAGATTCTATCCCTCATTTAATGGCCATATTTCACCCTCCTCCCGAGCTCCTTTCTTTCCCTCAAGGCCCATCCCACCCCATGCCCCAGGGCCAAGAGGTAGTAGGTTCCTCACAAGGGGTGTAGGGTTCAGGGAACGGCCCAACACTACCCCAAGGGATCCAGTGGGCTTCAGGGAGCTACACCACCAGGGACCACCAGTGAGAGAGACTTCCTCCCACATCAAGCCTGACGCAGCGTTCTCCGCCAGCCGCCGCCCCTTCCACCGGGAGCAGGAACACTTTGGACATGACAACTCCATCCTGGGATCAGGGAACTTTGAGGTGCTCCGTGGAGGAACCTTCTATGACCTGGAGGACACCAATGGCCACCAGCACTATGACCACCTCCTGCATGGAGATGACTTTGGCTTCTTTCCAGCTGTACAACCCCCGTCCCCTCCTCACACTAATTATGTGGATGACTTCTTCTCAAACTTCAGGGACTTCTCAGAATTTGCAAAGAGATCTGATGAGGGAGAGTCAACCTATGTGGAGGATGAATACAACCCTGAATCCTACAGCCGAGGGTATGGCTCAGAGCACATACACCACTTTGCTCCATCCAATATAACACTTGAGGTGGGGAATGTAACCCTTGCCAACATCACAGAACCAAATACTAAGTCTGAGAATGCAAACTCCTCGCCAGTGACTAAGAAAAATACCACAACAGTAACAGGACACACCAAGCAGACACACAGACGACCTAACAACATCCAGGAAGTGCTGGAGGAGGTAGACTCTCACCCCAGCGACTACACTGCCAGCACCACCACTGTTGAGGAGAAGGACCCCATGATAGCCATGTTCTGAGACCTCCATGTTCACCCTGCCTCCCATTCAACTGACGATAATGAATTACATGTGTAAAAGAAGACAAACTGTAAATACACTGTCTGTTTGCTAGTCTGTGTCCATAGTTCTTAGAAGTAAATGTGTGTGGGTGACTCGTTTCGTCAAAATCTTAGGTCTGTCACAAAAATGCAATGTGGTTATTTCAGTACATTATTTAGCACAGCATTAGGTAAATAAATTATGTCTCTATGTTGGTGCAAAATAATGTGTGGTTGCCTAACAAAGTGGAGTGTTAAGTGTGGGTTAAATCACTGCTGCACCACAATGTTACCTGCACCATAATGCTGTGTCATGTGCTGCACCAAAACACTATGTTGTTATTCTGTGTGTGAGAATTCTGTGTTCCATTATCTCTTTCTCTCTCTCTCTCTCTCTCTCTCTCTGTGCTGGAGCTGGCCTCTCAGTGCACTATTTACCACTATCTTTAGGTCATAGGTCATATTTTTATACAAAATACACACCCTAGAGTAGTATGAGAATACTGCAAACTAGATAGTTATTATAGGGAAGCTTTGTTAATGCCATTCATTATTACTATTATCACATATCATTGTTATCTTCCTTATCATCATTATTGTTGCTTTTACTATTATTATTATTATTATTATTATTATCATTATTATTATTATTATTATCATAGGAAGAAAGAAATATATTTTCTACCATCTGTGAAGCTAACTGTGTGCTGAAAACACTTTCACAATTAGAAATTTGACATGATTTCACTACAAAGAACACATTTGAAAACATTATTATTTTTCCACGATGGTTGTCTGAAAAATGATTGATGTATTCTAATGTTCTAAAAAAAACTTATCCTCTCCAACAGAATAACACAACTGAAAATGTAACACTAATGAAAGCTGCCTATAAGAAAGTACCAAAGGAATACAAGCAATTGAATGCCAAAATTACTAACATTCATCATAATTCTTTGCACTGTTCACACCTGTGCACACTAGTTAATTACCTCACCAAGGGTTGTGTTTACCTGAGTGACGCAAGTACTGCTAGTTCTCGGATTGTTCTCATGTGTATATACGCATTACGCCAATAAAGACTCATATGCACACAATTCCTGGCTCACTTCTCCTCCAGCATGAATCAGGAACACTGTTTGGTAATAACATTTGTAAGGTAAACTATCATACAGACACATTCCACTACTCTTGGTTTTCTTTCTTAATCCCCATTCATGAATAAACTACTTTCTTAAAAAAACATTCTTGAACACTCATAAATTAGGTAATAGCTTCCTTTGGCTGGTCCTGTCAGACATCACTACAATAGATCACTTGTCTCTTGTACATCTATTGTGTCCATCATTATCTTCCCTAAAAACACACCCAAACTTGAGTCCAAATCTATATTTTAATTGACATGCCCAAGAAGAAAGGCAATTCAACACTCCAAGAAGGTAAGCAACTGAAACCATCCACTGTAACCTTAACATATAATTCAGTATATAACTCCCACACATAGGTACAGTAACAGTTGTACTTTCAGGATTACAGTGCATAAAGATATATGGCGTTCACAAAGCCCACCTTAAATAGACGAGGATGAATACAATAATCAAGAAATACATCCAGAATGGCACAAAAAACAAAACAGACACTTCCTATAAAGGTGATTCTATATGCTGGCTGTCCATCCTTGATAAACAAGTACATATTGTTCAATGCCTCAAAAACTCAGTTCATCCATCCATCAACTTGACTCAACCTTCCAGACAACTATCCCCTTCCTGATAACTTCAAGAGAGGAGTATCAATTTTCGAGATCTTTATGGCTGCCAATCAGCTGCTACAGCACATTAAAAAGGAAGAGAAAACCAGCATTGTTCAACCAGTGACTGACCTCCCACACTCTCCACAGTCCAGGCCATGCAACACTGACAACACACAAGGATAGTCAAGAGAACAAAGAATTGGCACTACACTCTTCCATCCCTTGCCCTGTGATTTGGTTGTCCCAAGTGGCCCAGCATCATAAGATCCCACTAAGGCCACAGTGCCTCATTCAGTCACTCATTCAGATCAACACACAAACTATAATTTTCTTGGTGCTACAATTACAATGCCCAATGTCAAGGTTATTACTTTAAAGCTTACAAACTTTAGGGTCCATATTTCCATTCTGAAAATATATAGTAAAGTGATATAACAGATCTTACTCAGTTAATTATCCTAATGAGTCAATCTGCACAAACCCTTTCACTTTCTTCACATTAGGATGAAAACATTTACTAATTTCAGTCACGGAGGTAAGTAAATAAACAAAATAAATAAACAGTCATCACAATCTTGATGAAATAATAATACAATACAGATTCATAAAAGAATTAAGAGGGAGGGATGAGTATGTGAATGAATATTTTGAAGCTATGACCAACACAACACTATGAAAACAAAAGGAGAGAAATAAAGACAAGAAAGAAAAGTATATAACTTGATGCAATAATGATACAATAAAGACACATCAGGAACCATGCGTGCTTTGGGGTCTGAGGGGTCTCCAAGCGCACGGGTTCGAATCCTGTCCACGGTCCGAGTGTAGGTTGGGCTTCCTCACTCAGGGCAACGGTTTCCTAGCGGATGGGCTTTGAGATAGGAGGTACCCGAAAAAAGTACCCCCTTTAGCACAGAAATTCCCGAGAAAAGCCCACATGGTATAAATAAAAATAAATAAATAAAAATAAGTCAGTGAACAAATACTCTTGAAGATGCTGCAACAACAAAAAGGTAAAATACTATTTTATATATATATATATATATATATATATATATATATATATATATATATATATATATATATATATATATATATATATATATATAAAACTTGAAAAACAGGGCGTCTATAGCGTACACGATACAGGAGAGAGAAGATCCACAAAGGGCGGTTATCTTCATTATATCCACTTCACAACGCGGAAAGTACATATCCCATCTTCAGGTACAAAGGGGCTGTAAACCACGTAAAGCGTTAAAACATGACCAGACGCAGTGGTCCTACTACTTGTTCCTCCAACAGGTAAGTGGGGAGGGCGATTGGCTTACCAGTATTTATAGGCTCCTACTCACTAAATGGCAAAATCTAATTGGTTAAATAAGAATTTCCTATCCAATACAAAATATAGTACAAAATTCTAATCTGTCATAGCTAATGCACAAAAAGAGAAAAATTTAAAGGTATGATGTACAACAGTTAGTCTATTACAGAAATATTTTAGTCTGAACGAAATACTCAATGCTAATTGGTTGAAACAAAGTACACGTATACGAACCTCCGACTCCTAACTATGTTATAATGATCCTATCTCACCTAGTTCGAAACCATTAAGAAAAATTAATAATTTGGTGGCTATTTCTGTACCATTTAACTCTGGCTTCTCTTTTACAATAAATAAAGATTCCGCTATCCTAAGGTCTGAGTTACAATATGCCCTATATATATTGTAACTCAGACATTAGGATAGCAGAATCTTTATTTATTGTAAAAGAGAAGCCAGAGTTAAATGGTACAGAAATAGCCACCAAATTATTAATTTTTCTTAATGGTTTCGAACTAGGTGAGATAGGGTCATTATAACATAGTTAGGAGTCGGAGGTTCGTATACGTGTACTTTGTTTCAACCAATTAGCATTGAGTATTTCGTTCAGACTAAAATATTTCTGTAATAGACTAACTGTTGTACATCATACCTTTAAATTTTTCTCTTTTTGTGCATTAGCTATGACAGATTAGAATTTTGTACTATATTTTGTATTGATAGGAAATTTTATTTAACCAATTAGATTTTGCCATTTAGTGAGTAGGAGCCTATAAATACTGGTAAGCCAGTCGCCTCCCACTTACCTGTTGGAGGAACAAGTAGTAGGACCACTGCGCCTGGTCATGTTTTAACGCTTTTACGGTGGTTTTACAGCCCCTTTGTACCTGAAGATGGATATGTACTTTCCAAACGTTGTGAAGTGGATATAATGAAGATAACCGTCCTTTTGTGGGTCTTCTCTCTCCTGTATCGTATATATATATATATATATATATATATATATATATATATATATATATATATATATATATATATATATATATATATATATATATATATATATAAGAAAAGAAAGAAAATAAAAAAATAAAAACTACATTAATAGTTTGTAATGACTACCTGTAGAAGTTACTGACAGCTGAACTTTATAACCCACACTTGATTTGTCTAGTCTGTTCACCATTATACTTCATTAATATATTGCTTGTTTGTTTAAAAAATATGTAACAAAAATTTTTTGTCTTTTGTACCAAAAAATTCCAGGACAAACACTGAATAACTACACGAACACATTTCTTTACTTGATCACACATGTACTGTTAAATAAGAATAAAAATATTAAATCTTCTCAAGTTGGAAAAGCTACAACTCTATTTTACTTATGTACACATGCATGCGCACGCACACACACACACACACACACACACACACACACACACACACACACACACACACACACACATAAATGCATATAATAAAACAACTACTAAGCATATAATAAAACACTTGCTAAGCATAACAATATACCAGTATCAAAAAAACTAAAATTCAGTATAAACGGTCAAAGGTTACAAGGATTGCACTCATGGCAGTCAGGATATGTGAATGGCAGACAGATGGGAAAGATAATACTCTGAAATGTACTGTGATCACATTTACATCTGAAATTTGTGCTTCAGAAAAAAATACTATTGAATGCTTATTTTTACAAACCTGTCTGTGATAAGAAGTGTTTGAGTGTTTGTTACCTGTGATATGTTGCTTCCTCTGTAACACCATTGGGTCATCCTTCCTTATTTTGCTCTCCTTTTCATTTTTTCCTCTCAAGTGAGATTCTAGACTTTCTTCCTTAATGGTAGTGTGATTGCCTCTGCTTTTTCTTTTGTTCCTCACATTCCTCCTTGTCACTTTGTTCCACTTCCTCCATTGTCTTGCAAGCTTCAGTCATGCTACTGAGGCTGCCAGTTTGTATCTGCAGGAGAGAAACAAAGGCTGAGTAAAGCATAATATAAAGAAGAAATATACAAGTACATTTTTCAATATCTCTCATCACAGTCTTCAGGGCATGATGTCACACATTCAGTAAATACTTCTTGGTGTGTTTGCTATGATGACTCATCTATAAATACTATGTGCTCTAGATTTCATTCCTATTTTAAGTTCCATGTCTCTCTGTCAGATTTAAACAATGTATACATATTTACTTGTGATGATATGAATAAATACAAAAAAGACATAATATACCTTTTTTTTAATCTAAGTTTCAGGTAAGTTAAAGACTTTTGCTCCCTTTTCAAAGATTAATATTTACTTAGTACTTTTGAAAGATGTTTATTTTTCAGCACTACAATCCAACAGCTAGTTATGAAGGTAGGTACTAACCCAAGACAGACTGAATGCTGGATGTCTGTGAGTGGAGGACTTGCTGAGCTTGTGTAGCATCAGTGGAGTGCAGCTGAGTCTGGTGTGTGAGGGTGGCCTGGTGTGTTGCTCTCTGCTGCTGCTGGACTGGTGCTGGGAGTGCTGGCTGGGGTGCTGTTGCCTGCTGGTGAACTATGGACATCTGCTGAGGAATAAGGTTGATCTGAGAGGATGTCTTCTGTGACACCTGCTGAAGCTGGTTGAGGTGGGAGGCTGTTTGGCGAGAGGACTGTTGGTGGATGACTGGCAGCTGCTGTGGTGGTGGTGCTGTTAGTCGGGTCAGCTGTGGTAGGATGTGGAGGTGCTGTGATGGCTGTGATGCTGGAATGACCTGCCTTGCCTGCTGGTGAATGACATGAAGGTGCTGCTGTTGAGATGGCTGTGGTGTGTCTGTCTGGCTGGTTGGATGGTGGGCCACTACGATCTGCTGCTGTGATGTTGGGGTCTCTTGTTGGTGTTGTTGTTGCTGTTGTTGTTGCTGATGTTGGTGTATGACAGGGAGGTGTTGTGAGGATGGTGTTGGCTGTTGCTGTTGCTGGTGGTGAATGACAGGAAGCTGCTGCTGTGAGGCTTGTGTTGAGTCTGACTGGCTGACCTGCTGGTGGGTGTCTGCTGTGCCTGTTATCTGCTGGTGGGGCACAGAATGGTGTTGTACCACAGTGAGTGGCTGGGCAGGCTGCTGTGGTGATGGCATGAGGGCCAACTGTTCTGAGGGTGCCTGCTGTCCCCCAGTATGAGTTGGCTGCACCACAGTGTATGCCCACACATACACCGGGGCCGAGCCAGCTTGGGAGCGCTGGGGGACCACACTCGGGTACTGTCCTGATGCTGAAGAGACAGGCGTGGTGGCCGGGATGAGCACCTGTGTTTCCTCGGAAGCTGGCACGTTGCTGAGGCCAGGACATGTCCACAGAATCTGCTCGGTGCTCCTGATGATGGCTGCCCCCTCCTCCTGGCTCAGGCTGTCTGGGGTGTCAGGAAGGAGGGAGCAGGAGGCAGATGGTGGCTGTTGTGTCTCCTGCTGTTCCCGCTGCTGCTGCTGTGGCTGAAGCTGTGGATGTTGCTGCTGCTGCTGCAATGGTGGTTGTAGTGGTGGTGGTGGTGGTAGTAGTGTTGGTTGTGGCTGTGGTGGTGGTGGTAGTGGTGGTGGTAGTGCCACTTCCATCATCTTTGAAGTTCTAGCAAGTGGCTAAGGAAATCATTCATTGTCAGTTCATTACTTATAGCACAACAGCTTTGGTTTTCTCATTACAAGACACAGTTATGGATCTCTGGAAAATTGCTTTCATTCTTCATACCAACACTTTGTGTACACAAGAAAATGTAATACTCTAAAGTAACCACAGCAAAAAATCTTAAACAAGTATGAAAAGAACACAGAAATTAAATATGGTGAACATAAACATGGAAATAAAAGGCAACATCATCTGCAGCCATTAAAAATTCAACATATGCAAGAAAAGAAAAAGAAAAGTTAGAGATACTACACATACACAAATAGGGAGATACAAGGAAGCATCACCTGCAGAGTGTGTGAGGTCGAGGAAGGGTAGGGTGTAGGGGGCACCGTGCGCTGTTTCTTCTTTCTCCTGTGTATGCTGTCCCGACCACCATCAGATGGCACCAAGCACCTGCCAGTCAGTCAGAACACCATCATCACCCACTCTTTTTTTTCAGGAGTTTATTGAAGTTTTTTTTTTCTTTTTGCTATTTCCTGATATTTATATGTAACTCAGTTTACATAAGCAACTAAAAAGTAATCAATGTAGAGCAAAACAAAGGTCTGACAAGTTATCTTTAAGAAAGATGCATGTTTAGGTTGTGTTGATACATGTTGGTGACAGTGCACAAACAGATAACCAGGGATCTTTAAAGGTACATTTTATACACTCGTAGCTAGAGACACACATTCTTATGTTGAATTATCCCCTAGGTGATGGCCAAGACAGGTGGATTTTGGATGGCCTTGATTGTTCTGTCATGAAATAGCAGAAATGGTAAAAAGAGAAGCTTACTTGCGCACGTTGTGTCCCTGCTCACCACAGCGGCTACACCTGGTGCGGGAGTTGGTGACCTGACTGATGTGAACCAGGCGGGGACTGGAAGCCAGCCAGCTCCTCTTCAGCTCCAGACACACGCTGCCATAACGGTTGATCACCACCGGCGCCTTCTTGAACGAGGAGAGGGAGAGTCCGATTGTGTTTCTGGAAAAGTTGAATGTGACAAAGTTGTTATTGTGATGTGATGATGATTGTTATAGTGGTGATGAAAAATGACCAAAACAACCACCACTATCTTTAATCTTTTTGAGATTATAATACTAATGATGATAACGAGTGATGAAAATAAGAAAAAAAATAAATAGAAACAAAAAAATCAGAGAGCAGTCACTAAATAAGTACCTGTAGTCCTTCCTCATCTCAGCGGCAGGGTTAGTGAAGGTGACCATGAAGCGCAGGGGTGTCCCGCTTGGCAAGGTAATGTGGAAGACCTTGTCGGCCATGGTGGCGCGCTCCATCTCTATGGCTGTGTAGGTGGCGTTGATGGCGCTGCCCTCCCCCACAATGGCTTTCATGAGTGGCCGGAACAGTGTGGTGATGGAGCTGGGTTTGTACAGCGGTGTCACTTTGCTATCCACCATGGCCTGCATGGACTGCACCCCAAAGAAGTAGGTCATCATTTTATACTGCGCTGTGCGTCCACCTGCCCCCGGAGCCTCAGTGCTCTTATCAGAGAGGCTTGTCATGTCACGCTTCTCCTCAAAGTAGTCCATCATATCCACGTGGATGCAGGTCTCCTCGTCAAGGTCCTGGATGTCATTCTCAGTGTAGCAGGAGAGTTCCTCGAGGGTCTTGGCCACCGCGTCAAAGTAATGCCAGCGAGCACCCACCACGCTGCTGCCCCGGCCTGCATCTGCCTTGCTCTCCGGCACCTCTGTGATATTGAAGTGTGAGGGGTGTGTGCTCTTCTCGTGCTGGTAGATCATGGGTCCTGCCTTCCCGTCGGTTACAAAATAGTCGAGGTGTTCCGGAAAGTAGGTCTTCTCCAGCCGGTCAATGATGAATGGTGGTTTGAGCACAGACTTGTCCAGCTTGTCCTTGTAGTAGCAGTATTCCTTCCTGTACTGCTCCTTGGTCTGCTTGAGCAATATCCGTTTGGCCAGACACTCCTCGTCTGTGAGGGACACACCGATGTTGTTTTCTTACACCAAATGTCCGTGACCAAGTTCTCTCTAGCACGGTCATTTGCATCCTTCAGTGCCTGTATCAGCAGGAAGAACATAACATCTATCTTGTCCTCTTTGTGCACCTGACAGAACTTATCGATGTGAGATATGAGAGGCTTAAGGCGGTCCTGCCGGATATACTTGGCATTGACAGAACACAGGGACTGCTTCTGGTACGGGGTCCTGGTGCCAATCTTCTTGGGCATGATGAGATACTGCCTGAGTGCCTCTTCCTGAGTGTAGTCGTGTTCCTCCAGGCCAGTGATGCCGTCAAGGTTGCCAACGTCCTCCGTCTGGCTTCCTACAGTTCTGAATGCATCTCTCAGCTCCTCCCTGCTTCGCTTCCTGGTTGTGTTTCTTCTTGACTCTTGAACTTGTGGTGGTGTGCTATTCTTTGTGAGCGTTTCTTGAGCATCGGTAGCACTACCACCTACACTACTTTTATTCTTCATCACTGATTCATTAGATAAGACAGGCAGTGGAGTTTCCTCTTTCAGAAGACATACAGAGCAGTCACTCCCACTGTGCTCCACAAACTCTGCTGGTTTGTCTCGGAAGAGTTCACACTTTTTCCTCTTGGACACTTTCAAGTATATTCTCTTTATTTTGCGTTCACAGCTTAAGCACACATTGAGAGGATACACTTCTGCACTCTCGTTTGATATGTCGACATTCCACACTTTCTTGACGTGCTTCACAACTTCTTCCTTTGGTACGCCTTTCTTGGGACCATCATACTTGACAGTCATCTCACCACATATCCTGCAGATCTTTCCTAGCTTGGTGGTGTGCAGGTCCTCACTTGGCTCATCACTCAACATGTCATTCATTTCAGCATCCACATCACCACTATCAACATTCTCCTCTGGCTTCTCTGCATTCTCTACGTTGCTAACCTCGTGTTTGGTCTCTCCAGAATCAGTATGTTGTGTGTTCTCTCCAGCTGCAGCTATCATATTACTACTACTGCTCTGCTCTGTCTCACTGGCATCCTTATCAGTTTGAGGTGCTACATTCTCCATATCAGTACTGCTGCTCTCCACAGTCTCCAACCTGCAGTCATTAGCACTGATGTCTGACAATTGCTTCTCCACGTCAGTACAGCTGCTCTCCATTGACTGACTTTTCACATCACTATCACTATCCACCTTCTCCTCCACTTCAAAACAGCTTCTCTTTACTGTCTGACTCTTGGCATCACCGTTACTGTCTTTCTCCATCTGATTTCCTGAGTCTATGTCACTACCTTGCTCGTCCAGCTTTATTGAGCAACTGTTTGTCTGGTTTGCCACGCTATCTATGCCCACTTGCACTTGATCTATTTGTTGTTCCAAGTCACAGCCAAATGTTAAGTTATGTTCTCCCATTACTTTAGAAACCAGTCCATCACTGACTGTGTCCTCCATTTCAAGCAGGAGTGTGATTCTATCTTGCTGATCTTTTGCGAGGTGGAGAGTACATCTCGAGTCATTGCTGTGTAAGGTGCTCACTTGTGATGTGTCACTCTGATTTAGAGCTAATACTGCACTAGTCTCAGCACCTCCATCACTTCTTGGTTCACAACTACTGCTCTCAGAGCTTTCTTTGTTATACTTTGTACTTTGATTGTGTTTGGCTCCCAGGTTCTCTGTCACACACTCAACAATCACTGTATCATAGTTTGCACTATGTTTACTATGTGTCACAGCATGCTCAACACTACTGCTAGACTCATGGTGCACAGCAGTACTCTCACTATTTCCTTTATTATGTTTTGTACTGCTAATGTCACAGTTCTGTGTGTCATACCCTTCAGTGCCGCTTCCTTTGTCTGCCTCAACACGGCTGTTGTCACTTCCTTCAGCTACACTTCCACAACTCTGAGAGTCCATAATTACCTCTGCCTCACATGGCCTGGGCTCCCCTGGTGCTGGGACAACAGAGCCTGGTCTGCGAGTATATACAAGCTCCTTCATTATTACATTTATCTACAAAACATTCAACAAGTCCTCATTTCTGTGTGTGAGGGTACCAGACCTTTTCATATACAGGATAAGACTGTTAACATCAACTTCTCGATTGTTGACTGCAACATAACAATATATATAAATACCAATATATGTAGAGTCCATGAACTCTATAACAACTCAAGAGTAGAGATAAAGAAATGGAGCACAACCAGTTAATCAAGAGACTTGAATAGTTTCTTTAAAAATTCAACACATCATAACAATTGATAAAGACTAAGGGAACACAGTAGTTGTTAACAAATGCTACTAGATGACCTCACGTACTGATAATTTAACCCTCAACAACTGAGGAACAAATACAACAAATTCTAGCAGCATGAAAAATAGAATAAAGAAAAATCAGAATACTGGAGGTCTTTTATGACGAGTCAGTGGATGAGAACACACATATATCTTAATTTGTAACCAATAGAGCTATACAAACAGTGATACAATAAACTACCTTGGCATTATAACAGGAATACAGGATAAAGGCAAGTGTTTACATGGTCAGTGGGTGTGATGGGCAAGTGACATCATGGAAGCACCAAAAAATCAACAGGTACCAGCGAGGTCATTGAGCCTCTCAGCATGCTATAGTCAGCTCCAGGCAACATCCATTAGGTGAGAAGGTCCCTGCCATGCCCACTGGTAGCCAAGCACCATCTTCATTGCCCCAGAGCTCGGTTCACCCGGGATCTGCCTGCAAGACAATGCACCTTCAATAATATGTGATGTGCATGATACTTACAGTGCACATTCAATCAATAGTTAAGTGTGTGTCAAATGAAGGATATTCTGCCTTCACTGCTGTGTCAGATTGTCACATCAGCACACTGAAGTGTGCCTAACCCTACCAATGGTCACCAATACAAAGACTGGACTGAGGAATGGCATATAAATGAAAACAATGAGGAAAAAATAACAAATAGATAAATTAATGAATTAAATGATGAATAAAAAAATAAATAAAATAAAGTAAAATTTATTTGTTCTAAAAGCTTACACAAAATAAAAATAAAAATAATGGGGCTGCTGTGGTAGAGTGGGACCACATGAGGTTTGGGAGCTGCAGAGTCCTCAAGTGCATGGGTTCAAAGGTTAGGAGGACCATCCACTCGGGGTAACTGTTCCCATATGCCAGAACCAAAGTCCTCTGCAAGAAGGCACTGTCCTAACCCTATTAATACTATAGGGAAACCAGATGTAAAGACTAGCAAAAAAAAATAAATAAATAAATAAATAAATAAAAAAAAAAATTAATAAAGAAAAGAAAAGAAAAGAAAAGAAAAGGAAAAGAGAACAATATATATATATATATATATATATATATATATATATATATATATATATATATATATATGCAACAAAACCAGTGAATAGACACAACTTAACAGAACTGAACACCAACAGAAGGATAAAAACCAAACAAAAACTTAATAATCTAAATTTCACAAAACTCACCAGGAATCAAGGAAAACAACCATTGACACAAAACAGAACTGCAACACCTGCATCAAGATTAGCTACAAAGCTTCCACACCATGACTGGGACACGACACAGTGACACACCCTGACCTGACCTGCCTGACACAAACGCGCCAAGACATCCACCCACAACAAGTTCAGTCAAGTTTCCACACCATGCTATGAAATGACACTCTTAAACCTTAATACACGTCAACACCAACAGATACTCACCTACAGCACCAACAGAAGGTCTCGCTGCACCAGCCAGGGCATGTCCCTCTGCAGTTGGAGGCGTGTGGCGCGTGTTAGTGAGGGAACACGAAGGGAGAGTGGCTGAAAGGTGCGGCAGGTGAGAAGGAAACGCGGCGCTGCTCTCTCTCTCTCTCTCTCTCTCTCTCTCTCTCTCTTTCTGTGTGCCTCCTTCACTCAGCCCAATGTTTACTTCAGGTCATAGAAGATGGTGGACTCTGACTCTTTTTTAAGGAATACTATGCTAAAATTAAAAACCAAACTAAGTTCATCATCATCATCATCATCATCATCATTTTCGTTTAACGTCCGCATTTTCCCATTTAAGGTGGAGTTGGATGGGCGATGACTGCTTTTCACAACTGGCGATGTCATGGAAGATGTACGTATTATTAACTCCTTGAATACTGGGACACATTTTTGACCTTGAGATTTATGTACGGTTTGACCATTTAATTGACATTAGTATGGGTCTGTGAAAGTCAGAAGATTAATGGCCAGAGTGTTTACTATTTTACTATCCCACATGGGTTTCTTAAGCTGTACAAATTCATCAAAAGGATTAAATAATCCTCAAATTAAGTCATCACAAAGGAGCGCCCCTCCAATGAAGTAATTTGTCCTGCTGCTAGGCAACAAAGGCCATATAGCTGCTAGATGTCATAAGTGGGGTTCGAATCGATGCCCCGCAATCTACCACCATCGTGGCAGAATGCGGCGCCTTAATCCGCGTGACCACTAAGGACACTATCAAATTCATCAAATAGTAATCAAAACAGTCATGGAAGATATGAATCCTTCAAATACTGGGAAACATTTTTACCTGAGATTTGTGTACCATTAGACCATTTCATTAACATCAGGAAGGGTATGAAGGTCAGATGATTAATGGCCAGTGTTTATTTTGCTCCCGTACATGAGTTCCTGAAGCTGTAGAAAATCATTAAATAGTAAGCAGAATGAATATGGAAGCGCGCACGTCATAATACTAAAGGAGTTAAATATACTTAACAAAATTTTGAAATACAAACGAATAATAAATGAATAGGTATATTGCTGCGACCCTCCTTCAGCTTCTTCAGGGAGGGGACGCCTCACAATCTTCTCGGGATTCGGGGCGTGTGTGTCGGGGAGGACTTTACCTGGGTGGCGCGGCTCGGCTGGGGTGGAGCGGCGGGCAGATCGCTCTCTCAGGCCTGGCTGTCTGCTTCTATAGCACCCACTCTCACTCAGCTGTCACACAGAGTGGGGAGAAGGAAACACTTCTTCCTTATTTCTCTATATTACAGCAACTATACACGAGTCACCGGGAACAGGTGGCGGCGGCACGCAGGACGGGGCAGGGGGCGGCAACAAAGTACGGGTAACACTTTGTTAGTTCGTCAGGCACTTCACTGTCTCTCTGTCTCTCGTTCACTCTCTGACTGCTCCCCAGAGTACGACTTGTTCCTTCGAGGTCTCTTGCTACACTCCTGTCCTCTGTCCTCGTCGGTGCCACACAGTGCCCCACAAACCACGCCTCCTGTGCCGTCGCACCTGCCAGGCAATGTCCTTACGAGTCTATTTCAGCTTATTAGGTAACGCTATCTACCTTAACCGCTAATTACCAATATATCCCTAATAATGCTGGCTACAAGCAGTTCACACATGCATGCCTTATTTACACGGTACCGTATGACAATTATCCCGGGGCTGGCCAGTGCCCTCACCCATACACACACACACACACACACACACTCTTATCTCCCGTGACCTCCGGGGTCACATCTCCGTCATGGAGGCCTAGCTCAGCGTCCCTTCCATTAAGGTGTGACAGTTTCATAAACACGAACAACCAACACCTCGCTCACCCTTTAGCTAAAGCCTGCACATATGTACTCATATGTACTACCCATATGTACTCTCTTATGACGCTGCTCCACACTCACACAGGCACACGTACATATCTGGGAGGCTGCTGCAATACACCTTCGCAACACTATATATATATATATATATATATATATATATATATATATATATATATATATATATATATATATATATATATATATATATATATATATATATTAAGGGTATAAATGGGCAGGAGATTTCCTCTAATGCATCTTTCGCTGAAGGTGATAGCTAATTCAGCATTCACTATCTTTTTTGAGGATGTTCTCTTTATTCCTCAAGAGTCTTATTCTCTTTTAATATCCTGTTTATGACCTCTCCGTAGGTGGTCATTTTTTGCTAGATCCAGGATTTCGGCCCATAGAGCCTTCTTCAGTAGCGTAGCTTCTCAGCATGTAGGTGAGAATGTGCTGTCATAAGTTTCATGAATGTGCTGTATAGCGCGCTTATATTTGGGCTGGGCACTGAGGTGGGGTGCGTGTATGCTTCTGATTGGCTGCTGCCTCCCCATCCTCTCTACTCGCTGCTGGTTGCTGATTGGCTGCTGTCTCTTGCTGTTTGCTGGCTGTGTCCTAACATAACATAAATAATAGGATAACAAAGGGCCACCAGGGCCCATCTAGGTTATCCTGTATCAGTCGCACAGCGACCTCGTCATCAGTACTTAAAGATACACTTACAAGTACACAATACATTATATACTAATTCTAAATATTTGGCCCATTAACAGGGCTAAGTCCTACAGCGAATTCCTTTACAATCTGTGATCCCCATACCATGTCTTGTTTAACTATAGTAAATTTCTTGTAAAAACTATCATGCAGCGCTATACATAATTATAGATCTAATAAATTTAAGTGCTTATCTAATCTGTTTTTAAACATTGTCAAACTATAGTCCGTTCATACAAAGAATCCAGGCCTAAACTACTTGTTCGGTTGGCAACCCTGATCACCCCCGCCGCCACTAAACCTTCCCGACACTTAAATTTTCTTCAAGTACATTTATTTTTCTTCACTTAACTCAATAGATATACAAGTTTATAGTTTGAAGAAAAATAAATGTACTTGAAGAAAATTTATGTCAAAGTTTAGTGGCTACTGCCAACCGAACTAGCAGTTTCGGCCTGGATTCTTTAGGTGAACGGACTATAGTGCTATTTACAACCCTCTCTGGCAATGCATTCCAGAAGTCTACCACTCTATGACAAAAGAAATATTTTCTTATGTCTAACCTGCAGCCTTGCTTTCTAATCTTCCTGCCATGATTTCTAGTCCTACTTCCTCCTCTAAGGTAAAGAAAGATCTCACATCTATGTAGTTTGTATCTGAGAACATTTTAAATAACTCCATCATATCCCCTCTTATACATCTCCTCTCAAATGAAAACATGTTTAATTCCTTTAATCTATCTCTATACTCCAGGCGCTTTAATGCTGGTATCATCCTAGTTGCTCTTCTCTGAACTGCTTCTAACATGTTGATATCCTGCCTATAGTGGGGTGACCAGGCCTGTATGCAATACTCTAAATGGGGCCTAACATAGGAATTATATAAGCTACGCACCACTTCCTTACTTTTATAACTAACATTTCTATTTGTCCTATTTCTTGCTTTTAAACATTGCTTTGAAAATTTCATAGTCCTGTCTATCACTACTCCTAAATCCTTTCCCTCCTCTACTGCCTCTAGCCAACATCCCTCCATCTCATAGCTAAAGTTTGTGTTGTCTTTACCTAAATGCATAACCTGACACTTTTTAGAATTAAACTCCATCTGCCACCTGTCTGCCCATGCTATCAGCCTGTCCAGGTCTCGTTGTATTCTGTAATTGTCCTTTTCACCCTGTACTGCACATGCTATCTTAGTATCATCTGCAAACTTTGATACTTTGCTACTAATTCCTATATCTAAATCGTTAATGTACACCAAGAAAAAAAGAGGTGTTAGCACTGATCCTTGGGGTACCCTACTACCCACTTCCTTCCACTCAGACATTGCCCCATTTAATACTACTCTCTGTTTCCTATCAGAAAGCCATTCACTAATCCAATCAACTAACCTACCCCCTATCCCATGTAGTCTCAATTTGTACACTAGCCTCCTATGCGGTACCTTATCAAACGCCTTGCTAAAATCTAGATATCGAGCAAATTTGTAAGACAGGACCTCCCTGATCTAAAGCCATGTTGGGTATCTCTAATTAATCTATTCTCATTTAAATGCTCCCAAATACTACCCTTAATGATTTTCTCTAGTATCTTACATACTATACTAGTTAAACTGATCGGTCTATAATTATTCGCATCATCCATCCTACCTTTTTTAAATATTGGTGTAACATTAGCTAACTTCCAGTCCTGAGGTATCTCAGCAAACCTAAGTGATCTTTCAAAGATTAACTTAAGTGCTTCAGAAATACTGTCTACACCTCCCTAAGTACTCTGGCATGTAGCTCATCAGGACCACTAGCTTTCCTATCGTCTAGTTCAAGAATAAATTTCCTAATAATTCCCAGTTTTATATCAATATTTGTAACAGGATTTCCTATTCTTTCCCTAGTATATACTGAAGAAAATTGTTCATTCAATAATTCTACTATGTCTTCATTTTGATCCACTACTACACCATCTTTTCTGAGTGGTCCAATCCTATCCTTATTTCTTTTATCACTGACCTTGTAATAACTATATAATTTTTTGGGATCTCCCAAAAAGCTCTAGCTAGTTTTATCTCTGCCTGCCTTTTACTTTTTTTTTATAACCTTACTCAAATCATCCCTGACCTGTCTGTACCTAATCAAATCTACATCTTCCTCACTTTTCTGCAACTCTCTATATGCCCTCTTCTTCTCTCTGATCTGTCTACCTAGCGTCCCGCGGTTCATGCTCGGAAGGGCTAAGAGGTTGTCTGCCTGTGTTTTCAGCCTTGGTTCCATTTCTTTGATGTATACTGCTCCTAACATGTTTAATCTTCGCAAATCTTTACAGGTGTCTAAGATTTCTGTGTTTTCTTCCAGCATGTTTCTTGTTAATGTTGCGCCATCTCTTCACGTAGATGTTTCTTGGGGTGTCCGGATGCTAGGTGGAACATCAGCCTTCAAGATAACTTGGTCGTCGTCATGCCGATATAAGAATTGAGAACTGCACAGTTTCCTCGTTTGCAGGAGAACTTATAAACGACATGTGACTTTTGAGTCATATCCTTCGTCTGATCAGGGCTGTTTCGTAGTAAAAGCTGGCTTATTTTCTTATTTTTTTAGAAATCTGAAGTTTAATTTTCTTCTCATCATCAATTGGCTTGACGTTCCTGTGTACAATGTTCATTATTCTTTTTTTCTTTTTATACCATGTGGACTTTTCACGGGAATTTATGGGCTAAAGGGGATACTTTTTGGGGTACCTCCTATCTCAAAGCCCATCCGCTAGAAAACCGTTGCCCCGAGTGAGGAAGCCCAACCTAATCTCGGACCGTGGACAGGATTCGAACCCGTGCGCTTGGAAACCCCTCGGATCACTTTGTACTTGGTGGAAAAGAATGCCCTGTAGTAAATTATAACATCCGTCTTGTTTTCTTTAGGAGTGTTGCTGGGGTTGTACCAACGGTTCATGATTTTAGTCGAGCGCATGATATCTCCTTCGTTGAAGCCGTTATTCATAAGTACTTGCGTGGACCGTTCGATTTCTTGGTGTACTTGTTTCCTGGTGCAGCAATGTGTGAGCGCTCTTCTTAAGTATGCATTGACTGTGGAGTCCTTGTACCTCTGGGGGCACTCACTTTTCCCATTCAGGCAGTGTCCTCGGTTGGTAGGCTTGACGTAAACTTAAGTGTTGAAGGAATTTTTCTCTTACCTGACTAGAACGTCGAGAAAGAAAATGCTATTCTCGGTGGTGAATTTCAGGCCAGAGGCTTTTTGAAAGTGGCATCTGAGTTGCTCGACCTCGGTTTCGTCTTCAGCTTGAATAAAGATGTCATCGATGTAGCGGCAGTATATGCTGGGTTTCTTGAGCATGCTAAAAACTTCCTCTATGATCCCATGGATAAGTTTGCTAGTAGTACTCCCTGTAGGGGGAAAGGCTGGCTGGGTGACCAGCAGACGACTGTAGTGAATAATACACACAGCTGGGGATATACTTACGTCACTATCGAGAAGGCTGACGCATGTTTACCACACCGATACACCCACACACGAATGTCATTCCTACCTAAAAAGTTCATGTTCTCTTTATGTGTGTGTGTGTGTGTGTGTGTGTGTTTCACTGTTTGATCTGCTGCAGTCTCTGACGAAACAGCCAGACGTTACCCTACGGAACGAGCTCAGAGCTCATTATTTCCGATCTTGGGATAGGTCTGAGACCAGGCACACACCACACACCGGGACAACAAGGTCATAACTCCTCGATTTACATCCCGTAGACCCGTACCTAGTCACTGCTAGGTGAACAGGGGCTACACGTGAAAGGAGACACACCCAAATATCTCCACCCGGCCGGGGAATCGAACCCCGGTCATCTGGCTTGAAGCCAGCGCTCTAACCACTGAGCTACCGGGCCGTGTGTGTGTGTGTGTGTGTGTGTGTGTGTGTGTGTGTGTAGTGATGATGATAGTAATAATACGCAATATTCATAATAATAATAATAACACATAATAATAATAATAATAATAATAATAATAATAATAATAATAATATTATTATTATTATTATTATTATTATTATCATTATTATTATCATCATCATTAATATTAGCATTATCATTATCATTAATACAATTATCATACACACATTAATATATTTACCATGTGTATTCTGAAACACATCTATACTCTCTACCTTCATCTAAAGGTCTAAATGAAGTTACACGGGTCTTTGAAAGGGTCTTTGTACGGTTCAAATGATAGATTGAAGAGGTTTTTAGATTTTTAACAGGAGAAACACTCTTGATAAGCCGGCTAATCATCTCAGTTACCTTTGAAAGTAGTCGTAGTGAGAGCAATGTTTCAACACATGCAGGCACAAGTCCCACTAACCACTGATTATTTTGATGGCTAGACCTGCTCAGTGTTCATGATGTCCTTTCATTTACAACCTTCTAATGACATCTATTGGTGTATTACTGCATGATGCTTGTTCTGTGTCGTTGCCTTTGTAAGAGATCTTATGGTTTTGATATCTTATCGTTATGCAGAGCATTATAAAAAGGATATAAGATAAGTGTTAAGATATGATAAAGGTAACAATGCTGCGTGACACTTGTCTGCCTCTCAGTTGCCTGCCGCCCTTCCTAAAGGGAAAGTTGCGCTCTTGCCGCTGTATTTCGTTTCGGTTTGTTTCCACTTCCGCGCCACACCTCCATCTTATTCAAAGGCTCCAACTGAGGTGGCACAGATTCCTAAACGTGTTCTTACGGGTGTAGTGACAGATGAACAGCATTTCTACGTCTTAAACAACAAAATTTAATACTCTTGGCAACTTCAGGAACCTCATGGCTAACTTTCTCTGAGGCCTTGGAAAAAATGTCATCTTCACCCCCCCACACTCTCTCTCTTTTTCTTTTTTACTTATACCATTTGGGCTTTTCACGGGAATTTAAGGGGTAAAGGGGATACTGTTTAGGGTACCTCCTATCTCAAAGCTCACCCGCTAGGAAATCGTTGCTCCGAGTGAGGAAGCCCGACCTACACTCGGACCGTGAACAGGACTCGAACCCGTGCACTTGGAGACTCCTCAGACCCCAAAGCGCGCATAGTTCCACTCTCTCTCTCTCTCTCTCTCTCTTTTCTTTCGATGCATTTCTACATAATCGTATCTAATCTTGTTTGCAGGGCCGCTGGATGATGCCTTGGCCAACGTTGTGCAAGTGAGTTACAATTGATTACTGTGTGTGTTTCACTGTTTGATCTGCTGCAGTCTCTGACGAGACAGCCAGACGTTACCCTACGGAACGAGCTCAGAGCTCATTATTTCCGATCTTGGGATAGGTCTGAGACCAGGCACACACTACACACCGGGACAACAAGGTCACAACTCCTCGATTTACATCCCGTACCTACTCACTGCTAGGTGAACAGGGGCTACACGTGAAAGGAGACACACCCAAATATCTCCACCCGGCCGGGGAATCGAACCCCGGTCATCTGGCTTGTGAAGCCAGCGCTCTAACCACCGAGCTACCGGGCCGTGTGTGTGTGTGTGTGTGTGTGTGTGTGTGTGTGTGTGTGTGTCATGAGGATACAGTGGAAAACCTCCTCCAGTATCTAAAAGTAATGAAGATAAAGTGTCAGATTGTTTAATGAGTAAGAACGTGACTGCTGTACAGACTCACGTGACCTTCCTTTACAATGTAGCCTGGAAATTCTACCCTGGCTGCTATTATTGATCTTTGCACGGAGGTCATCTGGCGATACATTTCCTTGACGTCCGGCGAGTGTTATGCTTTGTATGTAAAGTTATTCCCGTTCAAACCATGTCACTGCGATATCCAGCAAATCACAACACCAAGAGCACTGCTGACGATGTTTGTAGGCCCCGCACAATATAGAGAACGTGGTTGTAACGAGAGATTGCCTATTGTCTCACCAGTACAGTGTTTGTAAGCGGCTGTGTAAAGAAATGTAAATGTCTGGGAGTGGCGTGCGTGTGTGTAAGGAGTCGTGTCCAGCGGTGTGTCAGGAAGGAAAGAACCGTGCGATGTGAATTGTAATTTTGGTGGCCTCTTTTCTTTTTCCTTTTCCTTTGTTGTTGTTGTTATTGTTGTTCATCGTTTCCATCATCTTCTTTACAACTGTTCTTGCTTTATCTCAGAGTCTTTGCCGTGGTGGCAGTGGTCATCATCTTCTTCATGGTGGTGCTGGTCAACCAACTGGACATTAAGTCCATCCCTCTAGGTCTAGCCGAACTCCCACGATCCTTACACTTCCTTCCCACATCCACTGAAAGCCCTGCCAGTGTCCCTCCCTCGGGCTGCAAGTGTTCCAGGGCGTGGCGTGTTCCAGATTGGATAACGTCGTTCATGAACATCTCCGTGCCTTTGACCAACGCCACCACCGCCCAGGAGTTGAAGGAGCGACACCCGAACCTGGCTATAGAGTTGTTGTTCGGTGCCAAGGCTAGCAAGTCGCAGTGCTCCCTGCTCCCGAACATCAAAAGGTAAACGTATCGCTTGTGTTCCTCGTGAATGGTAGTACAGCACGCAGGCAGCAAGGCGTGCATGGGACTTTGTGTGTAGCTGTGTGTGTCTGTTCTAGAGCTTAGTTATGGTGCGTGGCTGTCACTGGCTGAGTGCCTGTCAGTCTGTACGGCTGCAGCAGGGGTCTGTGGCGTGGAGGAATGACAAATCCTTCCTCCAAGGTTTGATACGCGTCACCTAACAACATCAGTTTGTGCTTGCCATCTCTTTTCATTTATACTACTGGCATACATTTTGTTTCTGCATGCTCAATCATTATCATTATTGTTATTATTATTATTATCATTATTATTATCAGTGTTATTATTACTATTGTTGTTGTTGCTCTTGTTATCATTTCATCACTAACTGTCTTGTTATCAACACCTGTGCCTGATGACACCACAACCACCACTTCCAGCAAAACACTTCTACTACTACTACTACTATTACTACTGCTACTACTACTACTATTACTACTACTACTACTACTACTACTACTACTATTACTACTACTACTACTACTACTGCTACTGCTACTACTACTTCTACTACTACTACTACTACTACTACTACTTCTACTGGCGATGATGGTTATGGTGGTGGTGGGTGGTGGTAGTTGTAGTGGTGGTGGTGTGTGATGGTGATGGTGGTATCACCGCCCGCGCAAT
The DNA here is from genome assembly GCF_017591435.1 of Portunus trituberculatus. NCBI lineage: Eukaryota > Metazoa > Arthropoda > Malacostraca > Decapoda > Portunidae > Portunus > Portunus trituberculatus. The sequence goes on from NC_059275.1 coordinate 17,278,140, forward strand.
ATCCTACATGCTACAGAAGGTCACGTCTCTTCCAACAGCATTGACTGGGATAACACACTCTGGCAGCGAGCGACTCTTGACACCAACGAGACGTTTTTGCTGTATTCCGCCTTTTTGGATCCAGGGACAGGTATGTGTGAGTGTGGGTTTGAATGGCGGCACGAAGGTAATGTGTGATTGTCACTGTGACTGTGTGAGTGTAGTATGGTGTTTGCAGATGGTGTTGCTCTGACGTGGGAAGCATAAAACTGTCAGTAATGCTCTTTCTTGATGTTTTTTCAGGCACCATGTGGTAATTTGTTTCAAAGTAGGATAGACAATGACACACACAAACACACACACACACAGATGCACATGTGTGTGTGTGTGTGTGTGTGTAATTCACTGTTTGATCTGCTGCAGTCTCTGACGAGACAGCCAGACGTTACCCTACGGAACGAGCTCAGCGCTCATTATTTCCGATCTTCGGATAGGCCTGAGACCAGGCACACACCACACACCGGGACAACAAGGTCACAACTTCTCGATTTACATCCCGTACCTACTCACTGCTAGGTGAACAGGGGCTACACGTGAAAGGAGACACACCCAAATATCTCCACCCGGCCGGGGAATCGAACCCCGGTCATCTGGCTTGTGAAGCCAGCGCTCTAACCACTGAGCTACCGGGCCGTGTGTGTGTGTGTGTGTGTGTGTGTGTGTGTGTGTGTTTTCCCTACTTTCATACTGACATGCATACAACAAGCACATGCTCAAGCATTCACTCCAGCAAAATAGCTTTACTATTTATACATACTGGATGGAAAACATGACGTATACATCATGTTTTCCTGCAGGTCAATAATCTGATAGATAACAAGAGGCGGTGAGTATACAAGACTATAGTCCGACACAAATATGAAGGCCGCTGAGGGGGGGGGAGACCTATCGGGAATTCCCCGGTTGCGGCGTTGCCAAACGTCGCAGCTCCAATTATAGGATTAACACTGAAGTGTGGAGAAACGCCCATCTCTCCAGCTCTCTCTCTCTCTCTCTCTCTCTCTCTCTCTCTCTCTCTCTCTCTAAAATAGACAAGTAGACAAGCATCTTTTTTGTTGTTTTATTTTACTCTTTTTCCACACCACCCATGAGGTAAGAGTTAAGGTGCGTTTTTTTTTTTTATATAAAGGTTTTACCCTGTAGGCATAATCCTCTCTCAGCTATTTAATCAGACAGTTCTTCGTCAGAAGTGTCCTCCACATTGATAATAAAAGAATCCTCTAAGCAGAACTTGTTGACGCTGTAAATAATTAATTTCTCTTGACTATGAAGGTTGCGATGGCGAGTAGCGCGGACGAGATATTCACCTTCCATCCTGAGCGACAGGGAGGGGAGGAGTGACTCGATTTGACCTGGGGATTATCAGCGGTCAGGGAGGTTGACCTCACCCAAGTCCAACCTTGAAAAGTAGCAACGCTGGAGAGCAGTGGTGCTACATTTTGTGGTATCTATACCAAATCATTGTCTTCATTACACTAAAACAATATTCAAAGCTCTCTATACATCCTTCGTAGAAATTTAGAGGAATACATTTTTATGACGGTTCATTAAGATGTAAATTAATAATGAGATAGAAACATGTGCTACGATGCTTAGCAACGCCGCAGCCGGGGAATCCCCGTTAGGTCTCCCCATCAGCGGCCTTCATATTTGTGTCGGACTATAGCAGAGCCGGAGAGCAACGACAGATTACAAGAAGAGATACCGAGATGGTTATCACTTAGTAGATGCGAGGCAAGCAAAAGATGCGATTACTGATGTTATGCTAAAATGAGCGTTTATGAAAATTAAAGGAAAATGAACGTTATGATCAAAGTATGCGATATAAATATAGTTACAGGAAAGGATCCTTATGAATAAGATATTGAAAAATAAGTCTTAATGCACCGGAAGCCTTGTTGGAGCGAAAAGGCGCTCTAAATGGTGTGTACATCATGAGGTGTAGGAGACAAATGAATAGGCCAAGGAGAAGGCGAGAGACAGACAGCTAGAGAGCTGTCAGACCAGAGAGGGTCAAGATGGGCAAGCCGCCTAACACAGTACTAGTTAGTGGAGCCAGACAGTTGTAATGCACTCAGAGTAAGATGTTGGTGTTATGTTTCGATAAAGGGAAATTGGCTGTGTGTAGAATGGCGCTTTTTATCTGAAGGTTGATTGCTGGGAATGTGTAGAATGTATTCTATCATTGAGTGTAAATTGTGTGATTCGAGTTGAACAATGTGAATAAGGTGAAGCAATCTGAGATATCTGAAGAGAGAGTTGATTCATCACCGAGTGTTAATTGTGGAATGCGATTTGAGTATAATGTGAAACAATGTGAGATATTTGACGGTGGAATTTGTGAGATATTTGATTATCAAACAAAGTTTATAAAAAAAAAAAAACACTTCGAAGCGTTCCCTTGAACCCACAAAGCAGTCTGGCAGATTGGGGACGCAACAAGATCGTGGAACTTGCAAGCACGACACATGTACGTATACTGTATGTATTATTGGTCCTTACCTATAAACATCTCTCCTTCACTCTCTTAGTACTACATCTGGCTCTCCTTCCAGACGGCAGGGCGTCCCTCAGGCTGCTGGGCGTGTCGAGAAGCAAGGCTCCTCCTCTTGCCTGGTGCCACATTTGGTTCAGCTCAGACGCGCCGCCGCTGCCTGTCAGAGTTACTAGCGTGGGTGAGTCCCTCGTCAGGAAGTCATGCTAGCCTTTACAGGAATCGTTCGCCGGTTCTCGAATAGTCAAGTTTTCTGTTCTCTGCTTACTAGAAGTCATTTCTCCTGTCGTTTTCTTTCATTCCGAGGAAAGACTTGGCTTGCCGGTATGTACTACTGTACTTCAGTGTTCAAAGAATAATGGTTTGTTTGTGTTCCTTGGCTCAGATTGTGTCGTTGTTTCCCGCAGACTACCTAGACTACCAGAACAGAAACAGTGACCGCCAGATGCCGTACCTGCTGAGCTGTGCCCTGCCCCCAGACACCAGCCACGGCGTGCCCCTCGCTGTCTCGCTTGTCTCTGAGCCCTGTGCGCCAGCCAACAATCTGCTGAAGGTGCCACGCTGACTGTTTTGCTTTCCGTGTTTAATCATTGTCTATAGAAACACTTCACCGCTGCACCTTCATTGCACTGGCTTTTACTTATTTATCTTTTTTCTGTGTGGTACTACATAGTGACAGATTAACAAGATTTTTACATTATTTTAACAAATTACTCCTGAGAACCCTGCTAGTCATCTCAGTTGGCAATGTCCCACACCCAGGATTCTCCAGTTAGCTCTGTCACAAGTAGCAGCATTGTGTGTTCAAATGGGACTTGTAATAAATGAATGTAAAACCAAATTTCAAGCCAAAGGGAAGTTCTCTCGACCGCCCACTGTAAATAATGTTCCCATCCCTAGAGTCCATACACACAATTACCTGGGTGTTCAGATGAGCTTCAGGAATTCACTCCAAGCTGTACATTATATATGTTGGAGACCTCTGTCTGCCACGGCTAGCGCCACTTCGGCTGCTAGCAAACAGGGGCCTGGGGACTGGCACTCCAGTCCTAAGGATGTTCTATATATCTGTCGTACGGTCCCTCATTGACTACGCAGCCTCTGTTTTAATGTAGTTTAGTGCCACTCAGCTCTGTCCACTGGAGTTTGTTCAGAATGAAGCCATGAGGGTAATTTATGGATGCCCAAGGACTGCACAGATTGAGGCCCTCAGAGCAGAACTGAACCTGCCGAGTATTATGTGTAGGAGACAGGAAATTACATGCCGTACTGTTGGTCAGATGCTGTGCATGGGCTCTGACTCACTAGAGGGATCACAGACCCCCTGTAGCATGATCCTCGGACTCCTACAGCTCCATTCCTCAGGAAGATCTTAGGAGTACTAACAAGTATAGGTGTAGCCGAGGCGTGTATTAATGTAGTTATGTCACCGCTCCAACCCGTTTGGAAAGCTCACCGTGTCAGTGTTGATATTCATTCACTGCATCAGCCCAAGAGGAACTGGCTTCCTCATTTGCTGCAAGACTGATTAGATTGTCCAAGTACCCCCACGTTCAGGCTAATCATGTTTATTGTGATGGGTCAGTCAATGGCAGCAGGTCCAGATGTGGGCTGTTCATCTACGACTACATTTTTCCCAATCACTACTCTGACACTGAGGTTTCCAGGCAGCTCCCTGCACACATGTCCTCCATTAGGGCAGAATTGTATGCTGTTCTGAAGGCGCTTCATATTGTGTCGCCTCTCCATAAGAATGTATACCACTTTGTTGACATTCAGGCTACACTGTACGCTCTCAAATCTAACTACCCGATGGACTGTGATCTAGTTAATAAATGTCTTGATCTCATCCAAGCCCTAGAAGGTGCTGGTACCACAGTGCATATCACCTGGATACCCTCTCATGTGGGTATGCTGCTTAATGAAAAGGCAGACCACCTTGCTCAATGTGCCCTTTAGGAAGACAATGTAGGCCCTGGCACTGAGTACACTCTAGGCTATGTTAAAAGTAGCATTAAGGATTTTGTACATAGTACCATTAGTAATCAGTTGGATCTTCGTTGCTATAGGGACAGTGGCACTGTGGCACTAGTCTTCACTATATACGTGTCACCCAAAGCTATGCTTACACCTATGGGAGACACACTGCATCAAACGAGAGTGGCAATGAGGCTATGAATAGTAGGTCAGTAGTCAGGCATTAACCAAATGGTGCTTCCTGTTGTAGGTGAGCGGTGCCAGGGAGCGTCTTGTGTCTGCCTACAGGTCTCACGTGGCGCCTCCCAACCCCACCAAGTGAGTCGCTGCCTGCTTCCTATCTCTCTGTGAACCAATACAGAATGATTCTGAAGGCTTTCTTCTGTCATTCTACGTCTTTTTCTTCTCTTTATGTAAGAGTGGTTCTGGCCAGTAGCTACAAAGGGGTACGCTGATGTATTCCAGCATAGATAGTTGGTGGCAACCCCGAGTAAGGTTTTTGGGTGCAAATGTAATGAGGTGTGGTGTGTGGCGCAGGCTGGTGCGTGGGTGGGCGGCGGCGGTGTGCGGGCCGGCGCTGTTCTACTACCACGAGGACTTCTCGCTGCGCCTGGTGGAGTGGTTGGAGCTGCTGAGGGCGCAGGGCTTCAGCCAGGTGTTCCTCTACGTGACTGATGTGCACCCAAATATCAACAAGGTGTTGCGTCACTACACGCAGGAAGGCTTCGTGCAGGTCACTGATTACACCTACCCGCCGCCCTACGTCAACGATCCCAACCTCAGGAGGTGAGTCCCGGGGGAGGGACGGCCCGGCAGGGATGATGTATGAAATAATGAGTCTGTTGACTACCACCTTTACCCTCACACCCTCAGGCTGTGGACTCTGGTGGAACGAATAAAGATGTTTGCCCAGGAGAACGTGTACTTCACTGACTGTGTTCTGCGCCACATGCACCAGTACCGCTTCCTTGCCCACTTTGACCCGGACGAGGTACCCATCCTGCCCCGCCACGAGAACTTCACCCACTTCCTCGATGACTTCATTGCAAGGTGCGTGAGTCTGTGAGTCTGTGTATGGGTGAGTGAGTCAGGTACAGATGTTCATTTCACCTCATTACTGTTCAATAAAAAGAGAGGTCATCGTTGTTGTTTGATGAGTGGCGCGTATTTTGAAAGGCTTCATTCCCTCATCTCACAAGCCTAGTTGGATTCTCAGCGAGTGCTCTTTATCCACATTAATGGTGAAATAATCCTTTTAAACTTCCATTAGAGTCATGAACACACCCTCGAGGCTCCCCAGTAACACACCACTATAACAGACTGGAAGAGTCATGGTATGAGAGAGACGTGCGAACATTTTTGACCACGACTATACAGTGCTCCTTGGATGTCTCTTCTCTTTCTTCTTACTTAACTATCACTCCTCTTTGAAACTTGCAGTAATGCATTGCCAAACACCAACAGTAGCACACTTCTATCCGCGCTGAACTGCCGCTCACTACTTGCAGCATAAGAGGAAAGGCACCTGCGGGGTTCAGACTGCAGTGGAATTACTTCTACAGCAACATTGGGCCGGGAAGGGAGGCTGCAGACCTGCCAGATTCCCTGTGGGCACTGCGTCACACTCATCGTCAGGCGGAGCACATGAAAAGACCCGGCTCAAATAAATTCAAACCCATCTTTGATATGAATGTTGTGAGGGGTGTCTTCTCTCACGGGCCGGTGCTGTGTACGAAAGGTGAGCGGGCCTCCCTCTGTCCTGCTGTAGTGAACGTGTCCCTTCACTCTCTCCTTCCCCCTGTCTGCTATCCTTCAACCCTCCCCTCAGTAAGGTAGGGTGGAGAAAAGTGACCAACTGGCGGGTGACAAGCGTGTGGCAATGTCAGTCTTCTTCAGCCATTCCTTAGCCACTGAGACATTTCCCAAGCCATTCTTCAGCCAGGGAGACAGTTTATTAGTCATTTTGTAGCCATTGAGACATTTCATCAGCCAGTTCTGTTATCCAGTGATTCATTTTGCCAGCCGGTTCTGCATATTCATCCTGTTGGCCACCTCTCTCTCTCTCTCTCTCTCTCTCTCTCTCTAGTAAGTCCATATCTTGTACTTTTCCACAGGTCGGTGTAGTCATAATAACTTGAGGAATGTACCCCCCGAGGAAGCTTTTCTGGGACACTTCAAGCTGAACTGTGATGGGCAATGCAACCAAACCCTCGCCTCTGACCCCACGCTACTCAAGTACAGGAAACAAGTCACCACCAGGGCGCTCAAGGTGATGGCCACGCTGAACTTGGTGTAGGGTAGTGGTGCAATGCAATGTAATGTAATGTAATGTAGTGTAGCGTAGCGTGGTAGTTTATCTAATGTAGTGTGGTTGTGGTTTGTGGCTGATTTCATTCATTAAACATGAGCTCTCTACTGCCTTATAGTCTGATCTTATGTAGTAACTCTTAAGGCCTTTGTTTTCTTCATCCTTACATATTTCCATCACTCATTCTCTCCAGTATGTTTATCTGTAGTGTTCTTTTCACGCTCTCTACTGGCTCCTCACTAACAAGCAGACACCGAGTGTTTTCGCCATCCTTACTTATTTCCATCATGAAAGAGGTGAACCTGGCCAAGGGCGACAAACAATATGACAAAAAAAGCTCATTTGATTGCCAGTTCCCTAAAAGGTTAACGAATGTCTTGAAATCTCCCTCTTAAAAAAAGTCAAGTTGTAGGAAGATGGAAATACAGAAGCAGACAGGGAGTTCCAAAGTTTACCAGAGAAAAGTATGAATGTTTGAGAGCACTGGTTAACTCTTGAATTAGAGAGTTAGACAGAATAGGGGTGAGAGGAGGAAGAAAGTTTTGTGCAGTGAGGCCGCAAGAGGGGAATCATGCAGTTAGCAACATCAGTATAACAGTTAGCATGAAAATAGCGATAAAAAATAGCAAGAGATGCAACATTACGGCCGTGAGAAAGAGGCTGAAGACAGTCAGAGGAGGGGAGTTGATGAAACGAAAAGCTTTTGATTCCACCCTATCTGATAAAACTTTGTGAGTGGAATCCCCCAAACATGCGAAGAGTATTCCATACAAGGATGGGTAAGACCCTTGTACAGGGTAGCAGTTGGAGGAGCAAGAAAACAGGCGGAGACGCCTTAGAACGCCTCATAGAAGCTGTTTTGGGAAGAGATAAGATGTGAAGTTTCCAGTGTAGATTATCAGTAAAGGAAAGACCGAGGATACTCAGTGTAGAAGATGGGGACAGCTGAGTTGAAGAAGAGGGTATAGTTGTGTGGAAGGTCATGTCAGTTTAATAGATGGAGGAATTGAGTCTTTGAGGCATTGAACACTACTAAGTTTTCTCTGCCCCAATCAGAGATCAGAAGTCAGGCGTTCTGTGGCATCCCGGCGTGATTTGTTGACTTCCTGTAGGATTGGTCGTCTCTGAAAAGCTGTGGAAAAGTGTAGGATGGTATCATCAGCGTAGGAGTGGATAGGGCAACATGTTTGGTTAAGATCATTAATGAATTATAGAAAGAGAGTGGGTGATAGGACAGAACCCTGAGGAACACATGCAATTTTCTTTTCTCTCTCTCTCTCTCTCTCTTCAAAGCACGTACCTCTTCTGTGTACATTTTTTTCTGGTAAATCACAGAAACTCTACAAATAATGCATTACTGGTGTCAGAGATGAAAAGTTCAGGAAGTGCTCATCGTTGATAATAAATGTGCAAAATTTACAGAACATGTTTGCTAAGCAAGCGTAAGCAAACTTACTTTTCATGACGTAAAGAATAAAAGAGCGGAAATGTTTGTTTTTTTCTCAAACCTGTAAGTACAACTCATGGTGTATCCATTCAGTTACATCAATATTTACTAGTCACTTGATATATAAATGAATTAAGGAAAAAAAAAAATAAATAAACGAAAATTTTTACGGAGGATTTGCGCAAGACTGTACCCAATGTTTTGGGTTGACTCATAACTCCGCCCACCAAATATGCTCCACCATCTAGCTTCACCCACCATTGAAGAGCGGTAGGTACAACAGCCTCTCCCCTAATCTTTTCTCCAAGCTTGCAACTTCTTCCCTCGCGATAGAAAGATAGACAGACTGACCACAGCAACAAACAATAATTATACATTTACATCACGTGCTACAGCACACAAATCTCACTGTCACGATCTATCCATCATACATCTGCGGTCTGTATTCTCATCAACAGCAAATCATTCTCTCTTGGCAACATACTGTATAAACACTTGTGGTCTTCAGTTCTCCTCACAAATTGACTGTATATTGAGAAGAGTTTAGCGGTGTCCGCCCTTTCCTTCCTTGACCGCCGTTGGTCAGTCTACCGTTGTTTGCCTCGCCCTGCGCCCTTTGTGGCCCTCAGGTCCTTCCAGGGTCAGGTCCTCCTGATGACGCCTTACTGGACGGCCCAGCCGTCGTTTGGAGAGCTGGTGAAGTGCTCCTCTCCCCTTCTGTTGGGTTTGGCTTATCTGGCGAGCAACCTGGCCTCACTGCTCCAAGCATCACTACAACTACACGCTTGGAGTTTCTACAGCGAGCTCTCAGCCGACGCTTCTCTCAAAGGGCAGTAGGTTCAATCACCCATCCTCTGTGTGGTAATACGAGTCTTGCTGGCGACAGTTCCAGGAATACAAGCAGAGGCATGAGACGGGAGCCACATCCACCAATATGGTGCTGGACTTTCTGGCCTGGCTGAGGACGCGACTAACTGAACACTAGAAACTCTCTCGGCCTATACTACGCGGCACTCGGCGATCCCCTCTGCTTCGATATGGTGCCACAGAGAGCACTATCCCGAGTGGGCAGCCAGTCCTAGCCAGGTTCTTACATCCCGTGCTGTAGTATCTGACTTCGATAGGGTAACTAAGGGAGAGGACCATTTCCTTCAGCATGCTATGTTCCTGTTCGCCTTGGTCACTGGTTACAGCTTCACAGCTGGCAGCGGTCACCCGCCGTGCACCTGTCTTTCTTCAAACTGGAGGAGGACTGAGATATATATATATATATATATATATATATATATATATATATATATATATATATATATATATATATATATATATATATATATATATATATATATATATATAACTAAGGTTGAAAGCAGAAATTGTAGATACTAAAAGTGCAGGAAAATCACATGGAAGTCTTCATATCTCCTGCTTTATTTTCCATTTTCCAACGTTTTGCCTCAGACAGAAGACATCCTCAGGGCCTAAAATAGTTAACATATTAAGTATATATAAAGTCTAAAAAAAACATTGTATAAAGTCTAGAAAGACATTGTTTAGACATTAAGCTAAAATACAAGCAAAGAAATGAATAAAATTACAATGAGTTAAAATAGAGTAAAAACAAACACAAAACAAAAAAGAAAAGAGATCACAACACGACGTCAAAAAGAAAAAAAATGCACAGAGAAAAAAAAAAAAAAAACATACCCGAGTCACGAGAGACAAACATTCAAGTGTGCTGTACGCAGTACAGGAAGGAACTGGCTAGCGGGGTGGTATCAAGATGAGAGGAAAGGTAGTGAGGAGAGGTGAAGCAAACGTTCGAGGTTTGTATTGAAGAGTGCAAAGCTTAGTTGAAGACAGCTGATTATTGAGTTCAGGTTGGAAGTGTTCAATATAAAGTGCCTCAAGAAGTTTGATATCAGTATTAGATTGGCATCTATGGATAATTTTGAAGTCATTAATACCAAAGGGGTGATCAGTAGTATGTGAATGTGCTCTAAGCTGCCATTCATATGAACCGATATGAGAGAGAGAGAGAGAGAGAGAGAGAGAGAGAGAGAGAGAGAGAGAGAGAGAGAGAGAGAGAGAGAGAGAGAGAGAGAGAGAGAGAGAGAGAGAGAGAGAGAGAGAGAGAGAGAGAGAGAGAGAGAGAGAGAGAGAGAGAGAGAGAGAGAGAGAGAGAGAGAGAGAGAGAGAGAGAGAGAGAGAGAGAGAGAGAGAGAGAGACCAGGTCAGGTCGCGGTCAAAGAAGGACGTATCTTAGCACACCATCTCTTCCACGTCTTGTTGCCACAAGTATGGAGATTGTAGTGATTTGACTTGACGCTGTCAGGAGACACATGAAGGACGTCAATGTCAGGAAGGCTCCAGGTCCTGACGGTATCAATCCTCATCTCGTCACATTGGGAGGATGAACTCACCACGACCCTCGTCAACATCATCCGTCAGTGCCTAGTGTTCAGGGTGTGGACGTCTCAGTGGAAAGAGACAAGGGTCACACCTGTGCATAAAAAGAAGGAAAAGTCGGAGCCGAAAAACTACTGACCCATCTCTCTCCTCTCGGTGGTCAATAAGACATTCGAGAGGATCATCGGTGAGCCGGTGACGAGATTCCTGGACGAGCACCACCTTCAGTCACCGAGGCAGTTCAGGTTCAGGAAAGGATACTCCACTCGAGCAGCTTGTCATTTCCGGAGACCAGCTTTTTTTTTTTTTTTAATGTTATGGTTTATAGCGCCTGTAGGTATACTTGAAGAGAATGGGAAGCACTGTTCATCTTCCGCCCATTAGTGGCGCAGGCAATTTTACTTCTAGTGGTACCCATATTAAGGCCTATATCACCATCCATGGGTATCATGGTGACATGTAGGTAACTTTAAACCACTCGACAAATGGTAAAGTTTCAAGGCGGTACGTGGTGGGATTGGTGCACCTGTTCTTCAGCTACCAGATGGGCAGGAGTCTCCACGTCATGGTGAACGGCAACACATCAGCCAACTTTCCTGTAGAGGCTTGTGTTCCACAAGGGTCAGTTGTGGAACATTTATCTCAATGACCTCCTGCAGAGCATCCCATCAGCTAGTGTGTACGCTGACGAATGTATCCTCTCATGGACCTACAAGAAGGGGGAAGCACAGGCCGTGGTACGGTCACTGCTGTGTGACATTATGGCCTGGGGTGACCGGGGATAAGTAAAGTTTGCCCCCGACGAGACTCAAGCCATGGTGATAACATGCCATCCCCGGGACGTCCGAGAGCTGTGTGGGAGGCCGATGTTGGGAGACAACACCATGCCACTTCAAGACAGCATCGACGTCCTTGGAGGGAAGGTGGACTCACAACTGCTCTTCGACCGTCACCTCGAGAATGTGGCCCAAAAAGCGACGCTGAAGGTGTCTCTGTTACGTCGTCTGCGGCACCTCCTTGACGCAGAGGTGCACCTGATAGCTGTACGGGGCTCAAGTCAGGTCCATCATGGAATATGAGCCGCTCACATTTTATATCCAGTGCTTGCTGGAGCCTCAACCTGCTGGAAAAAGTGCAGAGGAGGGCAGAGCGTCTCATCAACGGCGCCAGGCAGCAGCACCGCCTCCCTCCCAACTCAGCAACCGTGGCAGCAGCAACAACAGCTGAGACAAGAGGACGAGCCGGTGCTGAGGGACACACTGGAGCATCGCCGAAGGATTGCGGCGCTGACTGTGCTACACAAGGCACAAATCCGTCACGTGTCTCACCTAGCAGACCTAAGAGAGATCTGAGCGCTGCACAAGAACGGTGAAGAGCAACGAACTGCTCCTGGAGGTGCCAGGTCTCGCTCCAGCTCCCACCAACGGACCTTCTCCTCCGCCACTGCTACGTGGTGGAACGCCCTCACTGCTGAGTTGCGCGTGAGACCTGTGTCCACGCAGCAGATGAAGGTGACCACACACAGGTGGTTACGAGGCCGCACACCTTAATTATCTCCACCCAACGTACACGAATAAGCTCAATACAGTCATTGTTATTATCATTACCACCATCATAGAAGCTGTTGCTTTTTTAGTATCATTACTGTCATTACTATCATCATCACTATCTACTCATTAATTCTATTTTTCAAGCTTTAAAACAGTTCCTGGCGACAACCTTAATGAACGCCATTGCCCTTTATGTATCTCATTGATTAAATGAGAGAGAGAGAGAGAGAGAGAGAGAGAGAGAGAGAGAGAGAGAGAGAGAGAGAGAGAGAGAGAGAGAGAGAGAGAGAGAGAGAGAGAGAGAGTAAATATGGTTATCTATGTTCCGTGATCGTTGTTTGAGTTTTGGATTTTCGTATCTACTAATTATTTTTTCTTCAGTTCGAGTTAAGTAAAGAAAACAAAACTATCAAAAGTGAAATTTACACACCGCGTAATGTAGTGGTTAGCACACTGGTCTCACAACCGAGAGGGTCCGGGTTTGAGTCCAGGAAAGCGGGGAGGCAAATGGGTTCACCTAGCAGTAAACAGGTACGGGATGTAGCTCGAGGGGTTGTGGCCTCGCTTTCTCGGTGTGTGGAGTGTGTGTTGTGGTCTCAGTCCAAACCGAAGATCGGTCTATGAGCTCTGAGTTCGCTCCATAATGGGGAAGACTGGCTGGGTGACCAGCAGACGACTGTGGTGGTGAATTACACACACACACACACACACACACACACACACACACACACACACACACACACACACACACACACACACACACACACACACACACACACACACACACACACACACACACACACACACACACACACACACACACACACACACACAGATACAAGTGTTTTAACATAAACTTTATTACAAATTTGAAATAATGAAAGGAAAGGAAATAGTGTTAATGAATCTACACAGGTGGGAATGACTGCAAATTACAGTAAACAGGGACGAAATACTGTTTAAACGTGAAAGGAAGCAAGTAAAAACGTAAGCAAAATCGTTGTAAAGTAATACTAAAAAAAAAAAACATATATACTTAAAAAAAAAAAAAACTCCCTGTGACCAATAAGAGACGGATACTGGCTAAGACAAAATAAAAAGAAAGTCCACTGAGGTGCCAGTACCCTCACACAAAGAAAAAGAAACAAACAGAAAGCACATACACCACAGGATGTCCTTCAGAGGGAGTGACACCTTACCATCCACACACCATGTAATTTCTTTGTTTTTATATTCAAGACGCTCCCCTTAACTAGATTCAGGTGAAGCTCGTAGGCAGGACACCTGGGCTATTCCTTAATTACCTACCTTGGTTGCTGCGAACATCCACTGCTCAATAATACCAGCACTAATCTCTTATTCTGAGGCCAACACTTGCCTGTACATTTGCAGGAGGGAGAAGAGCGAGCAAGATCGGTACTGAGCGTGGACGCGTGTGAAGTACCTGAGTAAGTAAGCCGCAGTGCCATGGGTCGCCTCGCCCTGCTCCTGCTGGCTCTGTGCCTTGTGACCGGATCGTGCCAGAATAGTGAGGGCAAGGACGAGGATCTACTGGAGGGGTACAGAGAGGTGCGGGAGGAACTCAGAGAGATCTTTGCCCGTGGTGTTGATCCCGAGTCGCAGAGGCAGAAGGATGCGTCGACTTCTTCTAGTCTGGGTACTGCACGGACAGGCAAGGACCCACACGCACCAGTATTCCTAAATGCTCTGGGACAATATTCTGAATGTTTATGGTCTCACCAAAAGTACTTGAAAAGGACTTGGGTTGAAGTTACATACATTGGTTATCAAGGTGTTGTTATGGTTCTTGTGACAGTATTCCTGACAAAACTTCTACATCATTAGATGGAGACACAATCTTGAAAACCT
>NC_059275.1:17297232-17404732 GCF_017591435.1 Portunus trituberculatus
TGTGTGTGTGTGTGTGTGTGTGTGTGTGTGTGTGTGTGTGTGTGTGTGTAATTCACCACGGTCGTCTACTGGTCACCCAGCCAGCCTTTCCCATTACAGAGCGAGCTCAGAGCTCATAGACCGATCTTCGGGTGGGACTTAGACCTCAACACACACTCCACACACCGGGAAAGCGAGGCCACAACCCCTCGAGTTACATCTCGTACCTATTTACTGCTAAATGAACATGGGCTACACTTTAATTAAGAGGCTTGCCCATTTGCCTCACCGCTTCCCGTGATTCGAACCCAGGCCCTCTCGATTGTGAGTTGAGCGTGCTAACCACTACACTACGCGTTTTTTTTTTTTTTTTTTTTTTTTAACATCGGACCCAAGTGACGGGCAAAAACGTGCGGGAGAAAATCTCGCCGCCGTAGCTGGCGGGCGAGCAAGCTACGGGATCGGCTGTGTGTGTGTGTGTGTGTGTGTGTGTGTGTGTGTGTGTGTGTGTGTGTGTGTGTGTGTGTGTGTGTGTGTGTGTGTGTGTGTGTGTGCGTGTGTGTGTGTGTCATGAAGGTACAGTGGAAAACCTCCTCCAGTATTTAAAAGTAATGAAGATAAAGTGTCAGAATGTTTAATGAGTAAGAACGTGACTGCTGTACAGACTCACGTGACTTTCCTTTACAATGTAGCCTGGAAATTCTACCCTGGCTGCTATTATTGATCTTTGCACGGAGGTCATCTGGCGATACATTTCCTTGACGTCCGGCGAGTGTTATGCTTTGTATGTAAAGTTATTCCCGTTCAAACCATGTCACTGCGATATCCAGCAAATCACAACACCAAGAGCACTGCTGACGATGTTTGTAGGCCCCGCACAATATAGAGAACGTGGTTGTAACGAGAGATTGCCTATTGTCTCACCAGTACAGTGTTTGTAAGCGGCTGTGTAAAGAAATGTAAATGTCTGGGAGTGGCGTGCGTGTGTGTAAGGAGTCGTGTTCAGCGGTGTGTCAGGAAGGAAAGAACCGTGCGATGTGAATTGTAATTTTGGTGGCCTCTTTTCTTTTTTTCCTTTTCCTTTGTTGTTGTTGTTATTGTTGTTCATCGTTTCCATCATCTTCTTTACAACTGTTCTTGCTTTATCTCAGAGTCTTTGCCGTGGTGGCAGTGGTCATCAACTTCTTCATGGTGGTGCTGGTCAACCAACTGGACATTAAGTCCATCCCTCTAGGTCTAGCCGAACTCCCACGATCCTTACACTTCCTTCCCACATCCACTGAAAGCCCTGCCAGAAAGTACGGGTAACACTTTGTTAGTTCGTCAGGCACTTCACTGTCTCTCTGTCTCTCGTTCACTCTCTGACTGCTCCCCAGAGTACGACTTGTTCCTTCGAGGTCTCTTGCTACACTCCTGTCCTCTGTCCTCGTCGGTGCCACACAGTGCCCCACAAACCACGCCTCCTGTGCCGTCGCACCTGCCAGGCAATGTCCTTACGAGTCTATTTCAGCTTATTAGGTAACGCTATCTACCTTAACCGCTAATTACCAATATATCCCTAATAATGCTGGCTACAAGCAGTTCACACATGCATGCCTTATTTACACGGTACCGTATGACAATTATCCCAGGGCTGGCCAGTGCCCTCACCCATACACACACACACACACACACACACTCTTATCTCCCCGTGACCTCCGGGGTCACATCTCCGTCATGGAGGCCTAGCTCAGCGTCCCTTCCATTAAGGTGTGACAGTTTCATAAACACGAACAACCAACACCTCGCTCACCCTTTAGCTAAAGCCTGCACATATGTACTCATATGTACTACCCATATGTACTCTCTTATGACGCTGCTCCACACTCACACAGGCACACGTACATATCTGGGAGGCTGCTGCAATACACCTTCGCAACACTATATATATATATATATATATATATATATATATATATATATATATATATATATATATATATATATATATATATATATATATATATATATTAAGGGTATAAATGGGCAGGAGATTTCCTCTAATGCATCTTTCGCTGAAGGTGATAGCTAATTCAGCATTCACTATCTTTTTTGAGGATGTTCTCTTTATTCCTCAAGAGTCTTATTCTCTTTTAATATCCTGTTTATGACCTCTCCGTAGGTGGTCATTTTTTGCTAGATCCAGGATTTCGGCCCATAGAGCCTTCTTCAGTAGCGTAGCTTCTCAGCATGTAGGTGAGAATGTGCTGTCATAAGTTTCATGAATGTGCTGTATAGCGCGCTTATATTTGGGCTGGGCACTGAGGTGGGGTGCGTGTATGCTTCTGATTGGCTGCTGCCTCCCCATCCTCTCTACTCGCTGCTGGTTGCTGATTGGCTGCTGTCTCTTGCTGTTTGCTGGCTGTGTCCTAACATAACATAAATAATAGGATAACAAAGGGCCACCAGGGCCCATCTAGGTTATCCTGTATCAGTCGCACAGCGACCTCGTCATCAGTACTTAAAGATACACTTACAAGTACACAATACATTATATACTAATTCTAAATATTTGGCCCATTAACAGGGCTAAGTCCTACAGCGAATTCCTTTACAATCTGTGATCCCCATACCATGTCTTGTTTAACTATAGTAAATTTCTTGTAAAAACTATCATGCAGCGCTATACATAATTATAGATCTAATAAATTTAAGTGCTTATCTAATCTGTTTTTAAACATTGTCAAACTATAGTCCGTTCATACAAAGAATCCAGGCCTAAACTACTTGTTCGGTTGGCAACCCTGATCACCCCGCCGCCACTAAACCTTCCCGACACTTAAATTTTCTTCAAGTACATTTATTTTTCTTCACTTAACTCAATAGATATACAAGTTTATAGTTTGAAGAAAAATAAATGTACTTGAAGAAAATTTAAGTGTCGGGAAAGTTTAGTGGCGGCGGGGGTGGGCAGGGCTGCCAACCGAACTAGCAGTTTCGGCCTGGATTCTTTAGGTGAACGGACTATAGTGCTATTTACAACCCTCTCTGGCAATGCATTCCAGAAGTCTACCACTCTATGACAAAAGAAATATTTTCTTATGTCTAACCTGCAGCCTTGCTTTCTAATCTTCCTGCCATGATTTCTAGTCCTACTTCCCTCCTCTAATGTAAAGAAAGATCTCACATCTATGTAGTTTGTATCTGAGAACATTTTAAATAACTCCATCATATCCCCTCTTATACATCTCCTCTCAAATGAAAACATGTTTAATTCCTTTAATCTATCTCTATACTCCAGGCGCTTTAATGCTGGTATCATCCTAGTTGCTCTTCTCTGAACTGCTTCTAACATGTTGATATCCTGCCTATAGTGGGGTGACCAGGCCTGTATGCAATACTCTAAATGGGGCCTAACATAGGAATTATATAAGCTACGCACCACTTCCTTACTTTTATAACTAACATTTCTATTTGTCCTATTTCTTGCTTTTAAACATTGCTTTGAAAATTTCATAGTCCTGTCTATCACTACTCCTAAATCCTTTCCCTCCTCTACTGCCTCTAGCCAACATCCCTCCATCTCATAGCTAAAGTTTGTGTTGTCTTTACCTAAATGCATAACCTGACACTTTTAGAATTAAACTCCATCTGCCACCTGTCTGCCCATGCTATCAGCCTGTCCAGGTCTCGTTGTATTCTGTAATTGTCCTTTTCACCCTGTACTGCACATGCTATCTTAGTATCATCTGCAAACTTTGATACTTTGCTACTAATTCCTATATCTAAATCGTTAATGTACACCAAGAAAAAAAGAGGTGTTAGCACTGATCCTTGGGGTACCCTACTACCCACTTCCTTCCACTCAGACATTGCCCCATTTAATACTACTCTCTGTTTCCTATCAGAAAGCCATTCACTAATCCAATCAACTAACCTACCCCCTATCCCATGTAGTCTCAATTTGTACACTAGCCTCCTATGCGGTACCTTATCAAACGCCTTGCTAAAATCGAGCAAATTTGTAAGACAGGACCTCCCTGATCTAAACCCATGTTGGGTATCTCTAATTAATCTATTCTCATTTAAATGCTCCCAAATACTACCCTTAATGATTTTCTCTAGTATCTTACATACTATACTAGTTAAACTGATCGGTCTATAATTATTCGCATCATCCATCCTACCTTTTTTAAATATTGGTGTAACATTAGCTAACTTCCAGTCCTGAGGTATCTCAGCAAACCTAAGTGATCTTTCAAAGATTAACTTAAGTGCTTCAGAAATACTGTCTACATCCTCCCTAAGTACTCTGGCATGTAGCTCATCAGGACCACTAGCTTTCCTATCGTCTAGTTCAAGAATAAATTTCCTAATAATTCCCAGTTTTATATCAATATTTGTAACAGGATTTCCTATTCTTTCCCTAGTATATACTGAAGAAAATTGTTCATTCAATAATTCTACTATGTCTTCATTTTGATCCACTACTACACCATCTTTTCTGAGTGGTCCAATCCTATCCTTATTTCTTTTATCACTGACCTTGTAATAACTATATAATTTTTTGGGATCTCCCAAAAAGCTCTAGCTAGTTTTATCTCTGCCTGCCTTTTACTTTTTTTATAACCTTACTCAAATCATCCCTGACCTGTCTGTACCTAATCAAATCTACATCTTCCTCACTTTTCTGCAACTCTCTATATGCCCTCTTCTTCTCTCTGATCTGTCTACCTAGCGTCCCGCGGTTCATGCTCGGAAGGGCTAAGAGGTTGTCTGCCTGTGTTTTCAGCCTTGGTTCCATTTCTTTGATGTATACTGCTCCTAACATGTTTAATCTTCGCAAATCTTTACAGGTGTCTAAGATTTCTGTGTTTTCTTCCAGCATGTTTCTTGTTAATGTTGCGCCATCTCTTCACGTAGATGTTTCTTGGGGTGTCCGGATGCTAGGTGGAACATCAGCCTTCAAGATAACTTGGTCGTCGTCATGCCGATATAAGAATTGAGAACTGCACAGTTTCCTCGTTTGCAGGAGAACTTATAAACGACATGTGACTTTTGAGTCATATCCTTCGTCTGATCAGGGCTGTTTCGTAGTAAAAGCTGGCTTATTTTCTTATTTTTTTAGAAATCTGAAGTTTAATTTTCTTCTCATCATCAATTGGCTTGACGTTCCTGTGTACAATGTTCATTATTCTTTTTTTCTTTTTATACCATGTGGACTTTTCACGGGAATTTATGGGCTAAAGGGGATACTTTTTGGGGTACCTCCTATCTCAAAGCCCATCCGCTAGAAAACCGTTGCCCCGAGTGAGGAAGCCCAACCTAATCTCGGACCGTGGACAGGATTCGAACCCGTGCGCTTGGAAACCCCTCGGATCACTTTGTACTTGGTGGAAAAGAATGCCCTGTAGTAAATTATAACATCCGTCTTGTTTTCTTTAGGAGTGTTGCTGGGGTTGTACCAACGGTTCATGATTTTAGTCGAGCGCATGATATCTCCTTCGTTGAAGCCGTTATTCATAAGTACTTGCGTGGACCGTTCGATTTCTTGGTGTACTTGTTTCCTGGTGCAGCAATGTGTGAGCGCTCTTCTTAAGTATGCATTGACTGTGGAGTCCTTGTACCTCTGGGGGCACTCACTTTTCCCATTCAGGCAGTGTCCTCGGTTGGTAGGCTTGACGTAAACTTAAGTGTTGAAGGAATTTTTCTCTTGCCTGACTAGAACGTCCAGAAAGAAAATGCTATTCTCGGTGGTGAATTTCAGGCCAGAGGCTTTTTGAAAGTGGCATCTGAGTTGCTCGACCTCGGTTTCGTCTTCAGCTTGAATAAAGATGTCATCGATGTAGCGGCAGTATATGCTGGGTTTCTTGAGCATGCTAAAAACTTCCTCTATGATCCCATGGATAAGTTAGCTAGTAGTACTCCCTGTAGGGGGAAAGGCTGGCTGGGTAACCAGCAGACGACTGTAGTGAATAATACACACAGCTGGGGATATACTTACGTCACTATCGAGAAGGCTGACGCATGTTTACCACACCGATACACCCACACACGAATGTCATTCCTACCTAAAAAGTTCATGTTCTCTTTATGTGTGTGTGTGTGTGTGTGTGTGTTTCACTGTTTGATCTGCTGCAGTCTCTGACGAGACAGCCAGACGTTACCCTACGGAACGAGCTCAGAGCTCATTATTTCCGATCTTGGGATAGGTCTGAGACCAGGCACACACCACACACCGGGACAACAAGGTCATAACTCCTCGATTTACATCCCGTAGACCCGTACCTAGTCACTGCTAGGTGAACAGGGGCTACACGTGAAAGGAGACACACCCAAATATCTCCACCCGGCCGGGGAATCGAACCCCGGTCATCTGGCTTGTGAAGCCAGCGCTCTAACCACTGAGCTACCGGGCCGTGTGTGTGTGTGTGTGTGTGTGTGTGTGTGTGTGTGTGTAGTGATGATGATAGTAATAATACGCAATATTCATAATAATAATAATAACAATAATAATAATAATAATAATAATAATAATAATAATAATAATAATAATAATAATAATTATTATTATTATTATTATTATTATTATTATCATCATCATTAATATTAGCATTATCATTATCATTAATACAATTATCATACACACATTAATATATTTACCATGTGTATTCTGAAACACATCTATACTCTCTACCTTCATCTAAAGGTCTAAATGAAGTTACACGGGTCTTTGAAAGGGTCTTTGTACGGTTC
The DNA here is from genome assembly GCF_017591435.1 of Portunus trituberculatus. NCBI lineage: Eukaryota > Metazoa > Arthropoda > Malacostraca > Decapoda > Portunidae > Portunus > Portunus trituberculatus. The sequence goes on from NC_059275.1 coordinate 17,303,947, forward strand.
AAATGATAGATTGAAGAGGTTTTTAGATTTTTAACAGGAGAAACACTCTTGATAAGCCGGCTAATCATCTCAGTTACCTTTGAAAGTAGTCGTAGTGAGAGCAATGTTTCAACACATGCAGGCACAAGTCCCACTAACCACTGATTATTTTGATGGCTAGACCTGCTCAGTGTTCATGATGTCCTTTCATTTACAACCTTCTAATGACATCTATTGGTGTATTACTGCATGATGCTTGTTCTGTGTCGTTGCCTTTGTAAGAGATCTTATGGTTTTGATATCTTATCGTTATGCAGAGCATTATAAAAAGGATATAAGATAAGTGTTAAGATATGATAAAGGTAACAATGCTGCGTGACACTTGTCTGCCTCTCAGTTGCCTGCCGCCCTTCCTAAAGGGAAAGTTGCGCTCTTGCCGCTGTATTTCGTTTCGGTTTGTTTCCACTTCCGCGCCACACCTCCATCTTATTCAAAGGCTCCAACTGAGGTGGCACAGATTCCTAAACGTGTTCTTACGGGTGTAGTGACAGATGAACAGCATTTCTACGTCTTAAACAACAAAATTTAATACTCTTGGCAACTTCAGGAACCTCATGGCTAACTTTCTCTGAGGCCTTGGAAAAAATGTCATCTTCACCCCCACACTCTCTCTCTTTTTCTTTTTACTTATACCATTTGGGCTTTTCACGGGAATTTAAGGGGTAAAGGGGATACTGTTTAGGGTACCTCCTATCTCAAAGCTCACCCGCTAGGAAATCGTTGCTCCGAGTGAGGAAGCCCGACCTACACTCGGACCGTGAACAGGACTCGAACCCGTGCACTTGGAGACTCCTCAGACCCCAAAGCGCGCATAGTTCCACTCTCTCTCTCTCTCTCTCTCTCTCTTTTCTTTCGATGCATTTCTACATAATCGTATCTAATCTTGTTTGCAGGGCCGCTGGATGATGCCTTGGCCAACGTTGTGCAAGTGAGTTACAATTGATTACTGTGTGTGTTTCACTGTTTGATCTGCTGCAGTCTCTGACGAGACAGCCAGACGTTACCCTACGGAACGAGCTCAGAGCTCATTATTTCCGATCTTGGGATAGGTCTGAGACCAGGCACACACTACACACCGGGACAACAAGGTCACAACTCCTCGATTTACATCCCGTACCTACTCACTGCTAGGTGAACAGGGGCTACACGTGAAAGGAGACACACCCAAATATCTCCACCCGGCCGGGGAATCGAACCCCGGTCATCTGGCTTGTGAAGCCAGCGCTCTAACCACCGAGCTACCGGGCCGTGTGTGTGTGTGTGTGTGTGTGTGTGTGTGTGTGTGTCATGAGGATACAGTGGAAAACCTCCTCCAGTATCTAAAAGTAATGAAGATAAAGTGTCAGATTGTTTAATGAGTAAGAACGTGACTGCTGTACAGACTCACGTGACCTTCCTTTACAATGTAGCCTGGAAATTCTACCCTGGCTGCTATTATTGATCTTTGCACGGAGGTCATCTGGCGATACATTTCCTTGACGTCCGGCGAGTGTTATGCTTTGTATGTAAAGTTATTCCCGTTCAAACCATGTCACTGCGATATCCAGCAAATCACAACACCAAGAGCACTGCTGACGATGTTTGTAGGCCCCGCACAATATAGAGAACGTGGTTGTAACGAGAGATTGCCTATTGTCTCACCAGTACAGTGTTTGTAAGCGGCTGTGTAAAGAAATGTAAATGTCTGGGAGTGGCGTGCGTGTGTGTGTAAGGAGTCGTGTCCAGCGGTGTGTCAGGAAGGAAAGAACCGTGCGATGTGAATTGTAATTTTGGTGGCCTCTTTTCTTTTTTTCCTTTTCCTTTGTTGTTGTTGTTATTGTTGTTCATCGTTTCCATCATCTTCTTTACAACTGTTCTTGCTTTATCTCAGAGTCTTTGCCGTGGTGGCAGTGGTCATCATCTTCTTCATGGTGGTGCTGGTCAACCAACTGGACATTAAGTCCATCCCTCTAGGTCTAGCCGAACTCCCACGATCCTTACACTTCCTTCCCACATCCACTGAAAGCCCTGCCAGTGTCCCTCCCTCGGGCTGCAAGTGTTCCAGGGCGTGGCGTGTTCCAGATTGGATAACGTCGTTCATGAACATCTCCGTGCCTTTGACCAACGCCACCACCGCCCAGGAGTTGAAGGAGCGACACCCGAACCTGGCTATAGAGTTGTTGTTCGGTGCCAAGGCTAGCAAGTCGCAGTGCTCCCTGCTCCCGAACATCAAAAGGTAAACGTATCGCTTGTGTTCCTCGTGAATGGTAGTACAGCACGCAGGCAGCAAGGCGTGCATGGGACTTTGTGTGTAGCTGTGTGTGTCTGTTCTAGAGCTTAGTTATGGTGCGTGGCTGTCACTGGCTGAGTGCCTGTCAGTCTGTACGGCTGCAGCAGGGGTCTGTGGCGTGGAGGAATGACAAATCCTTCCTCCAAGGTTTGATACGCGTCACCTAACAACATCAGTTTGTGCTTGCCATCTCTTTTCATTTATACTACTGGCATACATTTTGTTTCTGCATGCTCAATCATTATCATTATTGTTATTATTATTATTATAATTATTATTATCAGTGTTATTATTACTATTGTTGTTGTTGCTCTTGTTATCATTTCATCACTAACTGTCTTGTTATCAACACCTGTGCCTGATGACACCACAACCACCACTTCCAGCAAAACACTTCTACTACTACTACTACTATTACTACTGCTACTACTACTACTATTACTACTACTACTACTACTACTACTACTACTACTACTATTACTACTACTACTACTACTACTACTACTGCTACTGCTACTACTACTTCTACTACTACTACTACTACTACTTCTACTGGCGATGATGGTTATGGTGGTGGTGGGTGGTGGTAGTTGTAGTGGTGGTGGTGTGTGATGGTGATGGTGGTATCACCGCCCGCGCAATATCCTACATGCTACAGAAGGTCACGTCTCTTCCAACAGCATTGACTGGGATAACACACTCTGGCAGCGAGCGACTCTTGACACCAACGAGACGTTTTTGCTGTATTCCGCCTTTTTGGATCCAGGGACAGGTATGTGTGAGTGTGGGTTTGAATGGCGGCACGAAGGTAATGTGTGATTGTCACTGTGACTGTGTGAGTGTAGTATGGTGTTTGCAGATGGTGTTGCTCTGACGTGGGAAGCATAAAACTGTCAGTAATGCTCTTTCTTGATGTTTTTCAGGCACCATGTGGTAATTTGTTTCAAAGTAGGATAGACAATGACACACACAAACACACACACACACAGATGCACATGTGTGTGTGTGTGTGTGTAATTCACTGTTTGATCTGCTGCAGTCTCTGACGAGACAGCCAGACGTTACCCTACGGAACGAGCTCAGCGCTCATTATTTCCGATCTTCGGATAGGCCTGAGACCAGGCACACACCACACACCGGGACAACAAGGTCACAACTTCTCGATTTACATCCCGTACCTACTCACTGCTAGGTGAACAGGGGCTACACGTGAAAGGAGACACACCCAAATATCTCCACCCGGCCGGGGAATCGAACCCCGGTCATCTGGCTTGTGAAGCCAGCGCTCTAACCACTGAGCTACCGGGCCGTATGTGTGTGTGTGTGTGTGTGTGTGTGTGTGTTTTCCCTACTTTCATACTGACATGCATACAACAAGCACATGCTCAAGCATTCACTCCAGCAAAATAGCTTTACTATTTATACATACTGGATGGAAAACATGACGTATACATCATGTTTTCCTGCAGGTCAATAATCTGATAGATAACAAGAGGCGGTGAGTATACAAGACTATAGTCCGACACAAATATGAAGGCCGCTGAGGGGGGGGGAGACCTATCGGGAATTCCCCGGTTGCGGCGTTGCCAAACGTCGCAGCTCCAATTATAGGATTAACACTGAAGTGTGGAGAAACGCCCATCTCTCCAGCTCTCTCTCTCTCTCTCTCTCTCTCTCTCTCTCTCTCTCTCTCTCTCTCTCTAAAATAGACAAGTAGACAAGCATCTTTTTTGTTGTTTTATTTTACTCTTTTTCCACACCACCCATGAGGTAAGAGTTAAGGTGCGTTTTTTTTTTTTATATAAAGGTTTTACCCTGTAGGCATAATCCTCTCTCAGCTATTTAATCAGACAGTTCTTCGTCAGAAGTGTCCTCCACATTGATAATAAAAGAATCCTCTAAGCAGAACTTGTTGACGCTGTAAATAATTAATTTCTCTTGACTATGAAGGTTGCGATGGCGAGTAGCGCGGACGAGATATTCACCTTCCATCCTGAGCGACAGGGAGGGGAGGAGTGACTCGATTTGACCTGGGGATTATCAGCGGTCAGGGAGGTTGACCTCACCCAAGTCCAACCTTGAAAAGTAGCAACGCTGGAGAGCAGTGGTGCTACATTTTGTGGTATCTATACCAAATCATTGTCTTCATTACACTAAAACAATATTCAAAGCTCTCTATACATCCTTCGTAGAAATTTAGAGGAATACATTTTTATGACGGTTCATTAAGATGTAAATTAATAATGAGATAGAAACATGTGCTACGATGCTTAGCAACGCCGCAGCCGGGGAATCCCCGTTAGGTCTCCCCCCCCCCCCCATCAGCGGCCTTCATATTTGTGTCGGACTATAGCAGAGCCGGAGAGCAACGACAGATTACAAGAAGAGATACCGAGATGGTTATCACTTAGTAGATGCGAGGCAAGCAAAAGATGCGATTACTGATGTTATGCTAAAATGAGCGTTTATGAAAATTAAAGGAAAATGAACGTTATGATCAAAGTATGCGATATAAATATAGTTACAGGAAAGGATCCTTATGAATAAGATATTGAAAAATAAGTCTTAATGCACCGGAAGCCTTGTTGGAGCGAAAAGGCGCTCTAAATGGTGTGTACATCATGAGGTGTAGGAGACAAATGAATAGGCCAAGGAGAAGGCGAGAGACAGACAGCTAGAGAGCTGTCAGACCAGAGAGGGTCAAGATGGGCAAGCCGCCTAACACAGTACTAGTTAGTGGAGCCAGACAGTTGTAATGCACTCAGAGTAAGATGTTGGTGTTATGTTTCGATAAAGGGAAATTGGCTGTGTGTAGAATGGCGCTTTTTATCTGAAGGTTGATTGCTGGGAATGTGTAGAATGTATTCTATCATTGAGTGTAAATTGTGTGATTCGAGTTGAACAATGTGAATAAGGTGAAGCAATCTGAGATATCTGAAGAGAGAGTTGATTCATCACCGAGTGTTAATTGTGGAATGCGATTTGAGTATAATGTGAAACAATGTGAGATATTTGACGGTGGAATTTGTGAGATATTTGATTATCAAACAAAGTTTATAAAAAAAAAAAAAAAACACTTCGAAGCGTTCCCTTGAACCCACAAAGCAGTCTGGCAGATTGGGGACGCAACAAGATCGTGGAACTTGCAAGCACGACACATGTACGTATACTGTATGTATTATTGGTCCTTACCTATAAACATCTCTCCTTCACTCTCTTAGTACTACATCTGGCTCTCCCTTCCAGACGGCAGGGCGTCCCTCAGGCTGCTGGGCGTGTCGAGAAGCAAGGCTCCTCCTCTTGCCTGGTGCCACATTTGGTTCAGCTCAGACGCGCCGCCGCTGCCTGTCAGAGTTACTAGCGTGGGTGAGTCCCTCGTCAGGAAGTCATGCTAGCCTTTACAGGGAATCGTTCGCCGGTTCTCGAATAGTCAAGTTTTCTGTTCTCTGCTTACTAGAAGTCATTTCTCCTGTCGTTTTCTTTCATTCCGAGGAAAGACTTGGCTTGCCGGTATGTACTACTGTACTTCAGTGTTCAAAGAATAATGGTTTGTTTGTGTTCCTTGGCTCAGATTGTGTCGTTGTTTCCCGCAGACTACCTAGACTACCAGAACAGAAACAGTGACCGCCAGATGCCGTACCTGCTGAGCTGTGCCCTGCCCCCAGACACCAGCCACGGCGTGCCCCTCGCTGTCTCGCTTGTCTCTGAGCCCTGTGCGCCAGCCAACAATCTGCTGAAGGTGCCACGCTGACTGTTTTGCTTTCCGTGTTTAATCATTGTCTATAGAAACACTTCACCGCTGCACCTTCATTGCACTGGCTTTTACTTATTTATCTTTTTTCTGTGTGGTACTACATAGTGACAGATTAACAAGATTTTTACATTATTTTAACAAATTACTCCTGAGAACCCTGCTAGTCATCTCAGTTGGCAATGTCCCACACCCAGGATTCTCCAGTTAGCTCTGTCACAAGTAGCAGCATTGTGTGTTCAAATGGGACTTGTAATAAATGAATGTAAAACCAAATTTCAAGCCAAAGGGAAGTTCTCTCGACCGCCCACTGTAAATAATGTTCCCATCCCTAGAGTCCATACACACAATTACCTGGGTGTTCAGATGAGCTTCAGGAATTCACTCCAAGCTGTACATTATATATGTTGGAGACCTCTGTCTGCCACGGCTAGCGCCACTTCGGCTGCTAGCAAACAGGGGCCTGGGGACTGGCACTCCAGTCCTAAGGATGTTCTATATATCTGTCGTACGGTCCCTCATTGACTACGCAGCCTCTGTTTTAATGTAGTTTAGTGCCACTCAGCTCTGTCCACTGGAGTTTGTTCAGAATGAAGCCATGAGGGTAATTTATGGATGCCCAAGGACTGCACAGATTGAGGCCCTCAGAGCAGAACTGAACCTGCCGAGTATTATGTGTAGGAGACAGGAAATTACATGCCGTACTGTTGGTCAGATGCTGTGCATGGGCTCTGACTCACTAGAGGGATCACAGACCCCCTGTAGCATGATCCTCGGACTCCTACAGCTCCATTCCTCAGGAAGATCTTAGGAGTACTAACAAGTATAGGTGTAGCCGAGGCGTGTATTAATGTAGTTATGTCACCGCTCCAACCCGTTTGGAAAGCTCACCGTGTCAGTGTTGATATTCATTCACTGCATCAGCCCAAGAGGAACTGGCTTCCTCATTTGCTGCAAGACTGATTAGATTGTCCAAGTACCCCCACGTTCAGGCTAATCATGTTTATTGTGATGGGTCAGTCAATGGCAGCAGGTCCAGATGTGGGCTGTTCATCTACGACTACATTTTTCCCAATCACTACTCTGACACTGAGGTTTCCAGGCAGCTCCCTGCACACATGTCCTCCATTAGGGCAGAATTGTATGCTGTTCTGAAGGCGCTTCATATTGTGTCGCCTCTCCATAAGAATGTATACCACTTTGTTGACATTCAGGCTACACTGTACGCTCTCAAATCTAACTACCCGATGGACTGTGATCTAGTTAATAAATGTCTTGATCTCATCCAAGCCCTAGAAGGTGCTGGTACCACAGTGCATATCACCTGGATACCCTCTCATGTGGGTATGCTGCTTAATGAAAAGGCAGACCACCTTGCTCAATGTGCCCTTTAGGAAGACAATGTAGACCCTGGCACTGAGTACACTCTAGGCTATGTTAAAAGTAGCATTAAGGATTTTGTACATAGTACCATTAGTAATCAGTTGGATCTTCGTTGCTATAGGGACAGTGGCACTGTGGCACTAGTCTTCACTATATACGTGTCACCCAAAGCTATGCTTACACCTATGGGAGACACACTGCATCAAACGAGAGTGGCAATGAGGCTATGAATAGTAGGTCAGTAGTCAGGCATTAACCAAATGGTGCTTCCTGTTGTAGGTGAGCGGTGCCAGGGAGCGTCTTGTGTCTGCCTACAGGTCTCACGTGGCGCCTCCCAACCCCACCAAGTGAGTCGCTGCCTGCTTCCTATCTCTCTGTGAACCAATACAGAATGATTCTGAAGGCTTTCTTCTGTCATTCTACGTCTTTTCTTCTCTTTATGTAAGAGTGGTTCTGGCCAGTAGCTACAAAGGGGTACGCTGATGTATTCCAGCATAGATAGTTGGTGGCAACCCCGAGTAAGGTTTTTGGGTGCAAATGTAATGAGGTGTGGTGTGTGGCGCAGGCTGGTGCGTGGGTGGGCGGCGGCGGTGTGCGGGCCGGCGCTGTTCTACTACCACGAGGACTTCTCGCTGCGCCTGGTGGAGTGGTTGGAGCTGCTGAGGGCGCAGGGCTTCAGCCAGGTGTTCCTCTACGTGACTGATGTGCACCCAAATATCAACAAGGTGTTGCGTCACTACACGCAGGAAGGCTTCGTGCAGGTCACTGATTACACCTACCCGCCGCCCTACGTCAACGATCCCAACCTCAGGAGGTGAGTCCCGGGGGAGGGACGGCCCGGCAGGGATGATGTATGAAATAATGAGTCTGTTGACTACCACCTTTACCCTCACACCCTCAGGCTGTGGACTCTGGTGGAACGAATAAAGATGTTTGCCCAGGAGAACGTGTACTTCACTGACTGTGTTCTGCGCCACATGCACCAGTACCGCTTCCTTGCCCACTTTGACCCGGACGAGGTACCCATCCTGCCCCGCCACGAGAACTTCACCCACTTCCTCGATGACTTCATTGCAAGGTGCGTGAGTCTGTGAGTCTGTGTATGGGTGAGTGAGTCAGGTACAGATGTTCATTTCACCTCATTACTGTTCAATAAAAAGAGAGGTCATCGTTGTTGTTTGATGAGTGGCGCGTATTTTGAAAGGCTTCATTCCCTCATCTCACAAGCCTAGTTGGATTCTCAGCGAGTGCTCTTTATCCACATTAATGGTGAAATAATCCTTTTAAACTTCCATTAGAGTCATGAACACACCCTCGAGGCTCCCCAGTAACACACCACTATAACAGACTGGAAGAGTCATGGTATGAGAGAGACGTGCGAACATTTTTGACCACGACTATACAGTGCTCCTTGGATGTCTCTTCTCTTTCTTCTTACTTAACTATCACTCCTCTTTGAAACTTGCGGTAATGCATTGCCAAACACCAACAGTAGCACACTTCTATCCGCGCTGAACTGCCGCTCACTACTTGCAGCATAAGAGGAAAGGCACCTGCGGGGTTCAGACTGCAGTGGAATTACTTCTACAGCAACATTGGGCCGGGAAGGGAGGCTGCAGACCTGCCAGATTCCCTGTGGGCACTGCGTCACACTCATCGTCAGGCGGAGCACATGAAAAGACCCGGCTCAGGAAAATTCAAACCCATCTTCGATATGAATGTTGTGAGGGGTGTCTTCTCTCACGGGCCGGTGCTGTGTACGAAAGGTGAGCGGGCCTCCCTCTGTCCTGCTGTAGTGAACGTGTCCCTTCACTCTCTCCTTCCCCCTGTCTGCTATCCTTCAACCCTCCCCTCAGTAAGGTAGGGTGGAGAAAAGTGACCAACTGGCGGGTGACAAGCGTGTGGCAATGTCAGTCTTCTTCAGCCATTCCTTAGCCACTGAGACATTTCCCAAGCCATTCTTCAGCCAGGAGACAGTTTATTAGTCATTTTGTAGCCATTGAGACATTTCATCAGCCAGTTCTGTTATCCAGTGATTCATTTTGCCAGCCGGTTCTGCATATTCATCCTGTTGGCCTCTCTCTCTCTCTCTCTCTCTCTCTCTCTCTCTCTCTAGTAAGTCCATATCTTGTACTTTTCCACAGGTCGGTGTAGTCATAATAACTTGAGGAATGTACCCCCCGAGGAAGCTTTTCTGGGACACTTCAAGCTGAACTGTGATGGGCAATGCAACCAAACCCTCGCCTCTGACCCCACGCTACTCAAGTACAGGAAACAAGTCACCACCAGGGCGCTCAAGGTGATGGCCACGCTGAACTTGGTGTAGGGTAGTGGTGCAATGCAATGTAATGTAATGTAATGTAGTGTAGCGTAGCGTGGTAGTTTATCTAATGTAGTGTGGTTGTGGTTTGTGGCTGATTTCATTCATTAAACATGAGCTCTCTACTGCCTTATAGTCTGATCTTATGTAGTAACTCTTAAGGCCTTTGTTTTCTTCATCCTTACATATTTCCATCACTCATTCTCTCCAGTATGTTTATCTGTAGTGTTCTTTTCACGCTCTCTACTGGCTCCTCACTAACAAGCAGACACCGAGTGTTTTCGCCATCCTTACTTATTTCCATCATGAAAGAGGTGAACCTGGCCAAGGGCGACAAACAATATGACAAAAAAAGCTCATTTGATTGCCAGTTCCCTAAAAGGTTAACGAATGTCTTGAAATCTCCCTCTTAAAAAAAGTCAAGTTGTAGGAAGATGGAAATACAGAAGCAGACAGGGAGTTCCAAAGTTTACCAGAGAAAAGTATGAATGTTTGAGAGCACTGGTTAACTCTTGAATTAGAGAGTTAGACAGAATAGGGGTGAGAGGAGGAAGAAAGTTTTGTGCAGTGAGGCCGCAAGAGGGGGGAATCATGCAGTTAGCAACATCAGTATAACAGTTAGCATGAAAATAGCGATAAAAAATAGCAAGAGATGCAACATTACGGCCGTGAGAAAGAGGCTGAAGACAGTCAGAGGAGGGGAGTTGATGAAACGAAAAGCTTTTGATTCCACCCTATCTGATAAAACTTTGTGAGTGGAATCCCCCAAACATGCGAAGAGTATTCCATACAAGGATGGGTAAGACCCTTGTACAGGGTAGCAGTTGGAGGAGCAAGAAAACAGGCGGAGACGCCTTAGAACGCCTCATAGAAGCTGTTTTGGGAAGAGATAAGATGTGAAGTTTCCAGTGTAGATTATCAGTAAAGGAAAGACCGAGGATACTCAGTGTAGAAGATGGGGACAGCTGAGTTGAAGAAGAGGGTATAGTTGTGTGGAAGGTCATGTCAGTTTAATAGATGGAGGAATTGAGTCTTTGAGGCATTGAACACTACTAAGTTTTCTCTGCCCCAATCAGAGATCTTAGAAAGATCAAAAGTCAGGCGTTCTATGGCATCCCGGAGTGATTTGTTGACTTCCTGAAGGATTGGTCGTCTCTGAAAAGCTGTGGAAAAGTGTAGGATGGTATCATCAGCGTAGGAGTGGATAGGGCAACATGTTTGGTTAAGATCATTAATGAATTATAGAAAGAGAGTGGGTGATAGGACAGAACCCTGAGGAACACATGCAATTTTCTTTTTTTTCTCTCTCTCTCTCTCTCTCTCTCTCTCTCTCTCTCTCTCTCTCTCTCTCTCTCTCTTCAAAGCACGTACCTCTTCTGTGTACATTTTTTTCTGGTAAATCACAGAAACTCTACAAATAATGCATTACTGGTGTCAGAGATGAAAAGTTCAGGAAGTGCTCATCGTTGATAATAAATGTGCAAAATTTACAGAACATGTTTGCTAAGCAAGCGTAAGCAAACTTACTTTTCATAACGTAAAGAATAAAAGAGCGGAAGTTTTTTTTTTTTTTTCAAACCTGTAAGTACAACTCATGGTGTATCCATTCAGTTATATCAATATCTACTAGTCACTTGATATATGAATGAATTAAGCGAAAAAAAAAGAAAAAAAGAAAAAAAAAGGAAAACTATTACGGACGATTTGCGCAAGACTGTACCCAGTGTTTTGAGTTGACGCATAGCTCAGCCCACCAAATAGAGGTTTGGATTACCTAACGACCAACCTGGCCTCACTCTTCCAACCATCACTACAACTACACACTTGGAGTTTCTACAGCGAGCTCTCAGCCGACGCTTCTTTCAAAGAGCAGTGGGTTCAATGCTGAAAGCCAATCACCCATACTCTGCGCAGTAATACGAGTCCTGCTGGCGACAGTTCTAGGAAGCCACATCCACCAATATGGTGCTGGACTTTCTGGCCTGGCTGAGGACGCCACTAACAGACCACTAGAAACTGTCTCGGCCTATACTACGCGGCACTCGACGATAGATAGATAGATAGATAGATAGATAGATAGATATATCTGGTTATTTATTCCTGCTGTGATCGTTGTTTTAGTTTTGAATTTTCGTGTTTACTAATCACTTTTCCTTCAGTTCGAGTTAAGTAAAGAAAAGAAAACTATTAAAAGCTAAATTTTGAGTTCATAACAATACTCAGAGAATTGAGTATCACGCAACACTTATTTCATCTGGTAGTGAAGACGTTAACAATACTGATGAAGGAAGATAAGACACATTCCAGCATCATTTCCTCCTTTAGTGAGAGTACCGGCTGTCAAAAAAGATTATCATTAGTAAATAAAAAAAAAGGAATAGTAATCAAATAACTTAATAAGAAGTACCATGTAAGAATAACAGAGTAAACTAGTAATTGAGCTGGAAAATACAAGCATGAGTTATCACACACACACACACACACACACACACACACACACACACACACAGCGTAGTGTAGTGGTTAACACGCTCGATTCACACTCGAGAGGGTCCGGGTTCGAGTCCCGGAGGCGGCGAGGCAAATGGGCAAGCCTCTTAATATGTAGGGTGTGTTCACCTAGCAGTAAATAGGTACGGGATGTAACTCGAGGAGTCGTGGCCTCGCTTTCCCGGTGTGTGGAGTGTGTGTTGTGGTCTCAGTCCTACCCGAAGATCGGTCTACGAGCTCTGAGCTCACTCCGTAATGGGGAAGACTGGCTGGGTGCCCAGCAGGCAACCGAGGTGAATTACACACACACACACACACACACACACACACACACACACACACTCTCTCTCTCTCTCTCTCTCTCTCTCTCTCTCTCTCTCTCTCTCCATTCATCCACCAAATTCCTTATCAACACATATTTATCCACCCACACACCCATCCGAACACAAACCCACTTCACTTACCCATTCACTCAAACATCCACTTACTCATGTATCTGTCCACACACACACACACACACACACACACACACACACACACACACACACAGCTCAGTGGTTAGAGCGCTGGCTTCACAAGCCAGAGGACCGGGGTTCGATTCCCCGGCAGGGTGGAGATATTTGGGGTATGTCTCCTTTCACGTGTAGCCCCTGTTTACCTAGCAGTGAGTAGGTACAGGATGTAAATCGAGGAGTTGTGACCTTGTTGTCCCGGTGTGTGGTGTGTGCCTGGTCTCAGGCCTATCCGAAGATCGGAAATAATGAGCTCTGAGCTCGTTCCGTAGGGTAACGTCTGGCTGTCTCGTCAGAGACTGCAGCAGATCAAACAAACAGTGAAACACACACACACACACACACACACCAGTTCACCCATACAGCAAGGAAACACGTAGTATAGTGGTTAGCACGCTCGACTCACACTCGAGAGGGTCCGGGTTCGAATCCCGGAGGCGGCGAGGCAAATGGGCAAGCCTCTTAATGTGTAGCCCCTGTTCACCTAGCAGTAAATAGGTACGGGATGTAACTCGAGGGGTTGTGGCCTCGCTTTCCCGGTGTGTGGAGTGTTGTGGTCTCAGTCGTACCCGAAGATCAGTCTATGAGCTCTGAGCTCGCTCCGTAATGGGGCAGACTGGCTGGGTGACCAGCAGACGACCGAGGTGAATTACACACACACACACATTTTGAAGACACAAGTGTTATAAAATGAAATCTAATACAAATATGCAAGGATGAAAGGAGAGGAAATAATATTAATGAATGTACACAGGTGGATATGATTGTAACTTACAGGAAATTGCGATAAAGAGAAAAGAGATACGAAACAAGTAAAAACAGAAGCAAAATCGTTGTGAAGTGATAACAGGGAAACAAATAAGACATGGATAGAAATAAAATAAAAAAATCTATTCTCAAGAAGAGACAGATACTGTCTAAGAAAAGAAAATGAAAGAAAGTCCACTGAGGAGCCAGTACCCTCACACACCACCCCCCTTCAAAGAAAAAGAAATAGAGAGAGAAAGCACATACACCACAGGATGTCCTTCAGAGGGAGTGACACCTTGCCACCCACACACCATTGGACCGTGTAAATACTTTGCTTCTTATTTAACTCGATTCAGGTGAAGGTCCTGGTCAGTACACCTGTGCTAGTGCTTAATTACCTGGCTTGGTTGCCGTGAACATCCACTGCTCACTATTACCAGCACTAATCTCTCTCATTCTGAGACCAACACTCGCCTGTGCATTTGGCTACGTACTGTTTTACCTCCTCCCACGGTGCATCAGGTATCAGAGCGTCATTTTAGCAGCGGGAACCTTGTCATTAAGCCCCGGAGAGCAGCGGGAGGGGTGCGCGCAAGATCGGCACTGAGCGTGGACACCTGTGAGGCACCTGAGTGAGTGAGCCGCAGTGCCATGGGTCGCCTCGCCCTGCTCCTGCTGGCTCTGTGCCTTGTGACCGGATCGTGCCAGAATAGTGAGGGCAAGGACGAGGATCTACTGGATGGGTACAGAGAGGTGCGGGAGGAACTCAGGGAGATCTTTGCCCGTGGTGTTGATCCCGAGTCGCAGAGGCAGAAGGATGCATCGACTTCTTCTAGTCTGGGTACTGCACGGACAGGCAAGGACCCACACGCACCAGTATTCCTAAATGCTCTGGGACAATATTCTGAATGTTTATGGTCTCACCAAAAGTACTTGAAAAGGACTTGGGTTGAAGTTACATACATTGGTTATCAAGGTGTTGTTATGGTTCTTGTGACAGTATTCCTGACAAAACTTCTACATCATTAGATGGAGACACAATCTTGAAAACCTGACAAATTATCTCTATGGTCGTTAAGAATAGTGATGATGAGGAAGCAAAGAGTCTTAGAATAATGGCGCTGGCTTCCTTGGTGACTGTTTCCCAAGGCCACACATAATGCACGATTAGTCTCCTCAGGCGTCTTTCCAGCTGATGGTGTAAACTCAGAGTATTGGTTCAGCTGTCACTACCATAATGAAAATAACGCCGAAAACTTCATTCAACTCCCACCAAACTAAGCCTGTTAACTGCTGTCCACATAGGATAATATTTAAGAATATTGGTTATGAGTCAGTATCATGTTATTGTCATTATATTATAAACTGACGGACCAGTGGTTCCCGAATTTTTCCTGAGCGAGCATCACTTGGAGGTCCCGTACAGTCCCCACGTAACACTGTTCCAGAAACACTCCATTCCAGCAAATATAAATTTATTTACAAGTAGAACACAACTCAATTTAATGCAAGGGATGCATTTGTTTCTTCTCCACCAACTGATCGATGCAAAATTATCTTGTGTAAAACAATAATCACTTTTCTGAGAAATAAATGATTCTGATTTAACTAAACATAGCATATGATTCCTAAAGTGCCCCAGTACACCTGGAAGGCCTCCGCGAACCACTAGTGGTAGGCGTACCACAGGTTGGGAACCACTGCTACAGATTCATGCATCAATCAACAGAAATAACAAACACTGCTCTAATACACAGTTAGAGAGTTAAGTTGTGTCAGAATTCAATATATATTTTGAAGTCAGGAATACGAGAATGCCTGAACGAATTAAGGACAATAAAAGTTAAACAGTTAAAGTGAAGTTACTTGATCTACATTAGGGACACGGAATGCTTCAATGAGTTACAGGTAGTTTTATACATTTCCTGTTTCAATGAATGTGGCCAGTGCTCCAGAGCCTCAAATGAACCTACAGTCTATCAAATCAATACTGTTTTCCGAGTGTCGAGGTTCCAAATGCGTGGACGAGTGAGCGATTAACAAAAGAACTGCTGAGTCACTGAAATGTTGCACCTGTTGACACACTTGTGAAACTCTAATCCAATTCAAGAAATGTACAAAAAAATAGATAAATAAATAAACCAATAACAAATAAGTAAACTGAAAACTGAACTATTTATCTAGGTAGTAAAACACACACACACACACACACACACACACACACACACACACACACACACACACACACACACACACACACACACACACACACACACACACACACACACACACACACACACACACACACACACACACACACACACACACACTGCTCTGGGAATTCATGACGTGTGAACAAGAGAACACATTACGTAAAGACGTTTGATGAACAAAATTGTCAAGCAGGAAAATGATTTGAACTGAGATTGAAACATTACGAATTTACGCGTATTATACTTTGACGCCACTTATGTAATTTCCTTTTTGTTAAATATCGAGCACCTTTACAATAACGATTTAGGACCGAGCCATTCTCTATCCTTAATCTCTTCAGTATTAAGGCACATTTTTACCTTGAGTTTTGGGATGTGATTAAACCATTTTATTGACATTAGGAATAGTCTATGGAGGCCAGAAGGTGAATGGCCACAATCTTCAATATTCTACTTCCATACATGAGTTTTTGAAGCTGTATAAGATCACTAAATAGTGAGCAGAATGAATAGGGAAATGTGTCATACTACTGAAGAGGTTCAAATAAAGCGGGGTGGGGGGCGTCCGTATTCTGAGACACTTTGCCTTTTCACTGCGACAGGTTTCAAAGGCCACAGAGATGATTAATCGAGTTCTCAGGACTATTTACTCTGTTGACAATGTAGAAATCTTGCTAATCTACCACCAGAATAATTAAAAACACCCTTAATCTCTTCAGTACTGTATGGCACGCATGTTATACCTTCAGTTTTGGGTGTGATTAGGCGATTAAATTTACATTACCAAGGGTCTATGGAGGTAAGAAGATAAATGACCAGAGTCTTCACTATTTTAATCCCCATATAAGTTTCTGAAGCTGAACAAAACCACTATAAAGTAAGAAATATGAATATGAAAACATGTCCTGGTACTGAAGGGTTGAGGTGTGGCCAGAGGTGTTTCAATGCTGTCATACAAGCAATCAGAGGGTGTCATTAGTCATTCTCGTCCACACAGAACGCCGGCGTCTGGTCATCTCACAGGAGGAGCTACAGGAGGGAGTGAGTCTGGCCCGAAGAGCACACAGCCATGGCCACCCTGGGGACGAACCGGCGCCGCTGTACCTTAACGAGTGGGTGGTGCACCTGACGGGCGGCCCTCACCTGGCCGCCACGGTGGCCAAGGACCTGGGATATCATTTTCTTGGCCAGTGTGTGTGTGTGTGTGTGTGTGTGTGTGTGTGTGTGTGTGTGTGTGTGTGTGTGTGTGTTTTAGATATGTATTTCTTTTTGTGTGTGCGTGTTTTCATTTCTGTAAACTTTCATTCCCTTCCAGTTTTGCATACGTGTGTGTGTGTGTGTGTGTGTGTGTGTGTGTGTGTGTGTGTGTGTGTGTGTGTGTGTGTGTGTGTGTGTGTGTGTGTGTGTGTGTGTGTGTGTGTGTGTGTGTGTACATTGGCAGGAATAGAGGGAGAAGAGAAACGAGGAAAAATGAAGGGAAAAGGAAGTGAGTAGATAGAAGAGGAGGAATAGAGGAAGAATAGAAGAAAGGAAGGATAAATGAAGTACAAGAAAAGAAAAAAAAACAAAACTCAACGATGAGTAGATTGTTTGCTCACGTGATCTACCTCAGTGTGAGTATGTGTACGTGTGTGTGTGTACCAACCTCTCTAGTTCACTGATTGACTGATTGCTGGTGTGTGTGTGTGTGTGTGTGTAATTCACTGTTTGATCTGCTGCAGTCTCTGACGAGACAGCCAGACGTTACCCTACGGAACGAGCTCAGAGCTCATTATTTCCGATCTTCGGATAGGCCTGAGATCAGGCACACACCACACACCGAGACAACAAGGTCACAACTCCTCGATTTACATCCCGTACCTACTCACTGCTAGGTGAACAGCACCTACACGTGAAAGGAGACACACCCAAATATCTCCACCCGGCCGGGGAATCGAACTCCAGTCCTCTGGCTTGTGAAGCCAGCGCTCTAACCACTGAGCTACCGGGCCGTGTGTGTGTGTGTGTGTGTGTGTGTGTGTGTGTGTGTGTGTGTGTGTGTGTGTTCAACAGGACCTCTCTTGCAGGTGGGCGGACTACAGGACGTGTATCGCTTACTGAAGAAGAACCACCCGCCCAAACGCAAGAGAGCCGCCCATGACCTTACACGCCACCTCAACGCTCACACCAAGGTACCCAGACCACGCCCACAGCCAACCACACACACACCCATAGCACACCACACACCCCAACAGCCCACCACACACCCCCACAGCCCACCACACACCGTCACAACCCACCACACACTCCCACAGCCCACCACACACCCCCTACAGCCTACCACACACGCCCACACCCAACAACAAACCCTAAGATTTTCTCTACTAGGTGGTATGGGCGGAGCAGCAATTTTCAAAGGAGAGGACCAAGAGATACGCCCCTGCACGCCCTTTCGAGGAGGTGGAGGCGGCGTGGGAGGAGCAGGAGAGGTCAGGGAGAAGCAAGAGGGACGGAAGGAAGTACTGGAAGTGGAATAAGATCAAGGAGAGCAGGATGGAGGCAGCCTTGAGAATGGAGCGTATGTTTAATGATGAAATTTGGAGTCATCAGTGGTATCTGGTGAGTGTTGGTCCTTGTGTTCTTGTGTTAGTGTCACGCAGGTTAATGGGCTATTCATGAAGCTCAACCGCCCGATGGCTCTTCAAGTTAATCCATTCAGTATTGGAACGTATTTTTTTGCCATGAGTTTTGGTTATGATTGTATGATTGGACAACTTTATTTAGATTAGGAATGGTCTATGGTGGTCAGAAGATTAATGGTCATAATCTTCACTATTTTATTCCCCCACATAAGTTTCTGAAGCTGTATAAAATCACCAAAGAGTAAAGAGAATGAATATGGAAATGTGTCATGGTACTGAAGGGGGCTAAGAAATACCCGTGTCAAAAATGAGTTTATCTTTACCGTGATTTATCTACGGCTATAAAAGCAGTTACGTGTCAGATTCCCTATGAAAATTAGTACACATCTTAACCCTTATAATTCAGAACTGTGTACGTAAGGAATTGTTTGCTGGGTTCGTGTTTCTATGTTGGCTTCCACAGAAGTCAATAACTATCCCACGTCGAGATTTCCCTATGAAAATGAGTGCGCACCTTAACCTTTATATCTCATACAGTTTCTCTGAGTGACAGTTTGTAGTTAGTCGTAATACTTATTCCCTAATGTACTGCACTCCGTTCTAACTGAGGCCTGGAGTGTCTTGGGGGGGGGGGGGAAGAGACATGGGACAGGATAACAGTACGTACAAATACCCAACAAACAACAATTCTCGTCTTCAGTTTGATACCAGGACGCGGGGGGACCTGCCGAAGCTGGACCTACAGGTGGTGGGGGCGTGGCATCAGGGATACACAGGCAAGGGCGTGAGGGTGCAGGTGCTGGATGACGGGCTGGAGTGGACGCATGAAGATCTCAGAGGGAATTATGTATGTCACTCTTCTCTCCTTTGTTTCCCTTTCTTGTTTCCTCGTCTCTCAGACAGATTATGTCTTCTCTTGCTTCTCAATCTCGTCTTCTCGTCTCTCACATAAATTAGATCTTTTGTCTCCTATTCTTGTCTCCTCGTCTCGTCTCCTTCATAAGACAATAAAATACTAACGGAATTCAAACTACTACTGCAACTACTACTACTTCTCCCTTCTCCATTCCTCCTCCTTCTCTTACACTCTCGATTACTTTTCCACTTCCCGCTCTTTGCCTCAGGACCCAGAGATAAGCACAGACTTGAACGGTAACAGCAGCACCCCTCAGCCACGATACGATACCATGCTCTCCAACTCTCACGGGACGAGGTGCGCCGGGGAGATAGCTATGATACCCAACAATCGCAAGTGTGGGGTCGGGGTGGCTTACGGTGCGAAGATTGGAGGTGCGTGGGAAGTGTTTCGGTTTGTCTGTTTGTTTTTGTTGTTGTTGTTTTTTTTTCTTCCTAGCATTTTTTTCATGTTCGTTATTGTTTTTTTTCTTTTATTGTTGTAAAGTGTTTGATTTCTTTGTTTGTCTTGATGGCGTTACGCATTTTTTTCCCCTTTCCGTGTCGTTTTTTTTTTTTTCTGTGATTCTAGTGGTTTTCTTATTTTCTATGTGTTTTCTTCTTTCTAATCATCTTTATTTCCTGGGCCTCCTCCCACAACTGTCTTTATTTCGCTATGCTTGTCTCTGAAACATCATGCACAATCTTTTCTATGCCACATTTACTAACATTTTATAACGTTCTCTTTTTTTTTTTCCGCAAGTCTCAACACAGTCTCGACAAAACTCTACCTCAGCCATTTCCCGACAGTCTCCATTTACGAATATTTTCATCCATTCCTTCCTTTTTACCTCTTGCCGTTGCTAATCTTCCTATATTCACTTCTATGTTTGGACTTTAAAAATTTTGGGGTCACTTTATATACACTTTGCAGCACTTAACGTCTTCAGTACTGGGACGCATTTTTACCACGAATTTTGGGTGTGATTACACGATTTTATTTACATTAGCAAGGGTCTATGGAGGTTAGAAGATTAATGCACAGAATCTTCACTATTTCAAACCCCACGTAAGTTTCTGAAGCTGTATAAAATTACCAAATATTAAGCAGAAGGAATATGAAAACACGTCACGGTACTGAAGAGGATAAGAAACAGCTGCAAAGTATATGAAGTAACCCTTGAATTTCTAAGTATCAAACTGAATAGACGGTCACTACATAACTCAGAATTTTACCCGTTTTACGTTTCACCACTACATAGTCTTCTTTCTGTCACCTCTGCCTATTTCCTGGCAGGTGTTCGCATGTTAGACGGCCCTGTGAGTGACGTGGTGGAGGGGCTGTCGCTGGAGTATGGCCTAGGGAAGGTGGATGTAGTGAGCTGCTCTTGGGGTCCTATTGATGATGGCATGAGGGTGGAAGGTCCGGGTAGAATAGCAGAGATGGCACTCAAGAGGGGCATTGAAGAGGTATGGCTCTGTGTGTGTGTGTGTGTGTGTGTGTGTGTGTGTGTGTGTGTGTGTGTGTGTGTGTGTGTGTGTGTGTGTGTGTGTGTGTGTTCTATGTTTGTTTCTCTCGCTCCTCCCGCTTCTCTCTCTCTCTCTCTCTCTCTCTCTCTCTCTCTCTCTCTCTCTCTCTCTCTCTTAGACAGGCCGCCTTCGTAAGGACCGCAAGGTCTGTTGTGGCCTGTGTTTCTATGTAACTCTCTCTCTCTCTCTCTCTCTCTCTCTCTCTCTCTCTCTCTCTCTCTCTCTCTCACACACACACACACACACACACACACACACACACACACACACACACATTGCGACAAACACTGCTAACATTTCTCTCATCACGACTCAGCTTTCCTCTCTTATCTTTCTTCTCAATAACCTGCTAAACTGTTTCCTGCCAGGGTCGGGACGGCAAGGGCACTATCTACGTGTGGGCGGCAGGGAACGGTGGCTCTGCGTTTGATAACTGCAACTGTGATGGCTACACGTCCTCTGTGAACACTCTGACCATTAGCAGCGCCACAGAGTCAGGCAGCTTCCCTTGGTACGGTGAACTCTGCACCTCCACCCTTGCTGCTGCTTACTCATCCGGCGCCTACACTGACCAGAAGATTGTAAGTATGTGTATGTTTACGTGTGTGTGTGTGTGTGTGTGTGTGTGTGTGTGTGTGTGTGTGTGTGTGTGTGTGTGTGTGGTTTGGATAAGTGGAGCGTTTCACTATCATTTTACCTATTTCATTATTCGCCTTGTCCATCTCCATCCCTTTTAGTCACACGCCCGGTAGCTCAGTGGTTAGAGCGCTGGCTTCACAAGCCAGAGGACCGGGGCTCGATTCCCCGGCCGGGTGGAGATATTTGGGTGTCTCCTTTCACGTGTAGCCCCTGTTCACCTAGCAGTGAGTAGGTACGGGATGTAAATCGAGGAGTTGTGACCTTGTTGTCCCGGTGTGTGGTGTGTGCCTGGTCTCAGGCCTATCCGAAGATCGGAAATAATGAGCTCTGAGCTCGTTCCGTAGGGTAACGTCTGGCTGTCTCGTCAGAAACTGCAGCAGATCAAACAGTAAAACACAAAACACTCTCATTTTCCTCCCATTTACTCCATCTTCCTCGCACGCCTCTCTGAAAAAAACATGTTACCTTTCTTCCTTTTTTCTTTCGATCAACTTTTCTTTCTCTTCCTCCTCCCTGACAAACATCCTTCTCTTCCTCATCTTTCTTTTAACCATTCATTCCTCCTCATCCTTTTGTCTATTGAAAGAAATAACAGTCTATCCCACTTTCACTGCAGGCCACGGTGGACCTCAACAATACATGCACAATCAGGTTCTCCGGGACATCAGCAGCCGCACCTCTTGCAGCTGGCATCGTGGCGCTCACCCTTGAAGCTAAGTAAGTCTCCCTTTAAACTTTTATTTTCTTTATTGGGTTATTGGAAAAAAATGCATTTTGAGATGTTATACTCAAATACACTTAGCTTCGATATTTGCATTGTTCTTCGCAGCATTTACTTTTATGACTTTCATGCCTGTTGTTTGTCCGTGGCAGCCCTAACATGACATGGCGGGACGTGCAGCACGCGGTGGTGTGGACCAGTGAGTGGTGGCCTCTCGCTAACAACTACGGCTGGCGGACTAACAAGCGAGGCCTCAAGATTAACCCTCGTTTTGGCTTCGGCCTGCTCAACGCGGAGGGCATGGTGAGACTTGCCCGAGACTGGAAGAACGTGCCAGAGCAGAAAATTTGCACAGTGAAAGCCACCACGAAGTAAGAACAGGAACAAATGACTTGCTGACAAAACAGAGGCTATAGTCACGTTTTTAAAGCTCTTGGTAATGTGTAAATGTTTGGCTGTTGAACGTTCTTATGACAAATTAAACACTTCTATTTTCCCTTTGATCAAGAAGTCACGTTTTTTAGCTTCTTTTCTTTAGTACTCTATTGACTTATTGACCAAATGGAGGACAGAATTAATGTTAGATTTACAGCAAGAATATACACGAGACAAAGAAAGACGACATGTGTGAAATGATGCAGCTTTTCTATGGCTCGTCAGGTCTAGCAGAAGCTTACGCAGTGGCGAGTGGGTGGAGGCGAAGTTTGACGGCAAGGAGTGTGAGGAGGTGAGAGTGTTGGAGCACGTCCAGGTGGTGGCCAGCATCCAGTACTCCCGGCGAGGTGCTCTCACTCTTACCCTCACCAGTCCGCAAGGTGAGAGGTGGTGACTGGTGGTGAGTGGTGTGGTGATCCAACTAGCTAATGTAGTGATAGACAGTAGGGGTGAAAGAAACAGACGGTAAAGAGTACAGGATATGAAGGTTGGGTGAAGTTGTGGGGGAAAGTAAGTCATAAGATTCGTTAGTTAGATATATAGTCATTTCAGTTTTTCTTTTTTTTTTTTTTTTTTTTCTTCCTCGCTTCTTGTTCCTGTTGATGTTTTTGTTTCAGTGTTGTTGTTTTTAGGTGTAATATTGTTTTTCTTCATGTTCTCCTTTATTTTTTTTTTAGGGGGGTTATTGTTGTTGTTTTTTGTCTCTTTATTTTCCTTCTTGTTCTTCTTGTTTTTTTTTTTTTCTTGCTTTCTGTTATTCATTTTTTTCATTTTGGTTTAGGTGTAGATGCTTTGGTTCCTGTTTATTTTTTTCTTGTTTTTCTTCTTGTCCTTTTTTTCATTTTCATGTTTTGCCTCACTTGTTTATCTTCTCTTGTTGTTCTTGTTCCTAGATCTTATTCTTACCCTTCTTGCTTTCTTCCCTTATTTCACACTTGTTTATTTTTCCTCTTTCCTTCTTTGCTTTTTGTTTACAGTCTTGGTCTCGTTTTCCCTCTTTACTTCCTCTTTGATCCTTGTTACTAATCCTCGTCGTTCTCGTTTTTCCTCTTACGTATGCTACTTCGAGTCTATTTTGTTTTCTACCATGACACAGGTGCAAAAGTACTCTATGAAGCCTTGTTACCTAGCCTACCTCCGTTTTCTGCAGGAACCCCCGTGGATCTTCTGACTGAGAGGTTCCTGGATGAGTCGAAGAAAGGATTCATTAGGTGGCCCTTCACATCTGTCCTGACCTGGGGCGAGAATCCAAGAGGGACGTGGACTCTCAATGTGTCTGATAGCGTGAGTTGTCTAGGGATGGGGAGGAGAAAAGAGTGCCGGCCTTGTTTGTGGTCTCTGATTGTGAGTTAGCTTCTCTTTCTCTGTTGTTTTTTCTATCTATGTTATTACTGCACATTTACGTATTGGCGCCTTTGTGAATGAGCGTGGGTGATTTATAGAACGCAGGTCTGTGTGTGGCGCAGTGACGACCTCCCTTAATTTTGTCGTTGGGGCGCCCGTATTCACTTTGTTCTGTCACCATAACTGCTCTCCAAAGGCTCGCGTTAAAGATACTCGTGTTTTTAAAAGTATTATTATGATTCTAGTGGCTGACTGGCAATATTTCTAGTTTACCAAAAGGAGAAACTGTCTTGAAAGTACTGCTAGTTATTTCTGTAGCCTTAAAAAAATTGTCGTGGTTAGAGGGGAAGGCGTTTCCGAATACGGGCGGGAATGTCGCGAGCCCTACATCATCCGATCACCACAAGGGGGATATATCCTCTGCACCAGCATCTTTTAACGTAAACATCGCCATTTCTACTCTCACGACTCACTCCTCCACCTCCTCTGCCCCTCATCTCCACCACAAGCGGGAACACTAACCATATAACTTCTCTTAGGATTCTAATTTCTCACATATCAAAGAAAATTGGTGGGGCATTTTTGATAGTCACGGAGGAAAGTTTGTTAGTCACTACTTGTCCCAGTCGCACCACTACCTGCCGACATTACTCTCCCACAGACGCAAGGCAGCCACAGTGGGTTTGTTGGTGAGCTGGAGCTGGTGCTGTACGGGACCACTGAGACGCCAGAGCACATGAAAACGCAGAAAAAACGTGACTCTCCAACCGAGGTATGGAAACAAAGCAAACAGATAGATAAATGAAATAAATGAATCAGTAAATAAATAAATAAATAAAATGGATAAGTGAATACGAACAAATAAAGTGTTAAAGTAATAAGAATAACAGAACAAAATAGAATGAATATAAATACTACATAATTAATTAACAAAGCAACTACATGGGTAAATAAATGACAAAATAAAATAAATGAAGATGATAAATGATTGACTGAAATAAATCAATAAATATACAAACAAAAAAGTAAAACCAAATAGAACATCATCATCACCATCATCATCATTACCTTTTCCTTTGCCCTACTTCACTTTTATCATTCACACAGCGTCAGGAAGAGGAAGAGGAGGAAGAGGAAGAGGAGGATTTACAAGAGGAGGAAGAAGAGGAAGAGGGCGCTGCCAATCTCCGCACTCTTTCTTGGGAGCAATTACTTACACTACTGACAAAGAGGTGAGAGAGAGAGAGAGAGAGAGAGAGAGAGAGAGAGAGAGAGAGAGAGAGAGAGAGAGAGAGAGAGAGAGAGAGAGAGAGAGAGAGAGAGAGAGAGAGAGAGAGAGAGAGAGAGAGACTTTTACCTACATTCTCTTTTCTTTGTCAAATCTTTCTTTCCTTTTTCTTCCATTTTTTTACATTCAGAAGAAAAAAAAGTTTTTTTGGAGAGAGAGAGAGAGAGAGAGAGAGAGAGAGAGAGAGAGAGAGAGAGAGAGAGAGAGAGAGAGAGAGAGTAGCTACACACATTATCCACACCAACAAAACAAACATCTAAACACACTCACAATTCTCCAGCACTCGATCGTCTCCCTCCCGCGCTGCCCTTGAGTCACTACTGAAGGAGGGACGACGAGAGGACGCCTTGAAGAGCCTCCGGGCGCAGGGCAAGAAGCTACAGACGCACCAAGGCCAGCAGGAGTACGAGGTCAACAGGAGGATTGTCAACGAGCTAATGAAGAGAAGATAACGGAGGTCTGAAACATATGCAGGATTGATAGTAAAGGATGACGAGAGAGAGAGAGAGAGAGAGAGAGAGAGAGAGAGAGAGAGAGAGAGAGAGAGAGAGAGAGAACAGTTGGGAGATTCATTTCATAACGTAATCCACTGTACTTATATTCTGCTTTTAGTGCTTCTACTGTGTTATTGAAAATTCTATTATTACATTTATTGTGTTTATCATATTATATTGTTACATTATATTATATTATATTATATTATATTAAGTTACAACAGAAGCGGGATTCTTCTGTATAGACTAGCAACAAAAGATGGTATTTACTGGTTATTTATCTATTCCTCCTGTGATCGTTGTTTTAGTTTTGGATTTTCGTGTTTACTAATCACCTTTTCTTCACTTCGAGTTAAGTAAAGAGAAGAAAACTATTAAAAATTTTGAGTTCATAACAATATTCATTAGCTTGTCTTGAATCATGGATAGATCATTACTCAGAGAATTGAGTATCACGCAACACTTATTCCATCTGGTAGTGAAGACATTAACAATACTGATGAAGGAAGATAAGACACATTCCACCATCATTTCCTCCTTTAGTGAGAGTACCGGCTGTCAAAAAAGAATAACAAAGGCTAATGAATAAATTAAGGAACACCATAAAAGAATAATAAAGCAAACTGGCAACTGAACTGGAAAATACAAGCACAAGTTATCACACACACACACACACACACTAAATAAAAGAAGCAGCGTGCCATATTGTAAACAAACTGATATACGTTAGCGAAAGAAGAACAAAAACAACAGCAACAACACGTAAGCAACACGAAATAAAAACAACGAAAATAGCAAAGGAAATAATAATACAAAAAGATAAATAAAAAACCGGTAACTATAGATTGGAAAATACGCGTGCTTGCTATCAACACAATGACGACACCCTGGCCCTGCTTCCCTTCCGTTACTCAACTACACTTCACTAAGTCGCATCCTTCACTGAATACCACGCCACATCACGCCATACTCAAGAACCACCAGACACCTTTATTTCAAGATGCTGAGCCGCGTCCTAACATCCCAGGCTGCAACGGTGCTTAAAAGTGGCGGGAGAATCTTATTCCCAAGGATAAAAGATAGTGTAGTACCTTCTAAGCCTGTCCCAAGACCACTCTTACCTGTTCTCGGGTGGAATACTCGCTCAGGACGTGAAAAATTCTGTTTTGTTGCTGGTGTTGTGTTGGGTGTTCTTGGCTTTGGGGCTGATCTGATAATGAACTCCCAGACGCATCGTACTACAGACAAGAGATGGATGAAAGTTCTTTGTAGTCTAGCGGTTCCCCACGTGCTGGCCAAGGAACCTCCAGCTGAGAGTGAGACTTGTAAAGGTCCAAATGAAAAGCCGGAACCAAAACGTGAATGCCCGGATGATACCACACCACCGTCAAAACCCCCACCTACAACCCCACCGCCGTCAAAACCCCCACCTACAACTCCACCACCACCGTCAAGACCACCTCCGTCAAGACCCCCAGCAGGACCTATGTACAGTAAGATGATTAGATGACAGATTCGTGTTATAAGACCCACACTCATCTTTTCCTGGCAGGCTTGTAACTGTGATTTAGCTTTCACAGGTAAACCTAAAGAGGTATATACACTTACTGCTCAGTACTAACTACCAGAGCTAACAGTTACTGCTCAGTACTAACAAGCAGAGCCAAGGCCCAGCACAGCAGCAGCTTTCTTATCCTGTAACCCTATCTAGACTGCCGTTGCCGGTTGGTAACTTGGTGGTGGTCTGGTGGAAGCGAATGAGAGACGCTACGCCGGATACTGTTCACATACCGCACGATGAGTCGATGACCTCTTACAAACTCATACTTTTGTCAAAATATTTAGCTAAATATTTGGTCACGATGATTTTGAGTCAATAATTTCATTTGATTGGCTATTAATTCATACAACCATATACGGAACAAATAACGTTCCTCATTCGTTTAAGGGACAGGTAGTTACCAAAAAGTTTTATATGCCCAGTACCTGAAAACACTGGTGCATTAACACTCACACTCAAACTTGTTTCTAGTATAGATACTAACGTTTAAGAACACAGTAGACGTGCTCTAACAGTGACTAATAAATAAATAAACAAATCAGTTAATTAATTTATTAATACACACACACACACACACACACACACACACACACACACACACACACACACACACACACACATATATATATATATATATATATATATATATATATATATATATATATATATATATATATATATATATATATATATATATATATATATATATATATATATATATATATATATATATATATATATATATATATATATATATATATATATATATATATATATATATATATATATATATATATATATATATATATATATATATATATATATATATATATA
Organism: Portunus trituberculatus; assembly: GCF_017591435.1. Classification (NCBI taxonomy): domain Eukaryota; kingdom Metazoa; phylum Arthropoda; class Malacostraca; order Decapoda; family Portunidae; genus Portunus; species Portunus trituberculatus. The sequence goes on from NC_059275.1 coordinate 17,332,035, forward strand.
TATATATATATATATATATATATATATATATATATATTAGCAAGTTCCGGCTCCGGCCGGAGCTATCATGAAATAACCGGCCGGAACCGCGGAACTTTTATTTTACATCTAAGCAGTTATCATAAGACTTACATTTCTCAACTCAAACTCTTTGAATTTATTTCTAATCTTGATATTTTCAACTATTCATATACATAATTTCATTAAGAAAATACAAAGTGGTTGGTAATATACTGTAGTTATCTTTCAAATATTTTTATTGGAAAACTTACAGGATAAACTTTGTCGTTAACCAAAATTATAATCGCTAAGAATTAAGATTGGTCGAGAAAAATTGAAAATGTCTGCATTGGTGCAGAAAAAAAAATCCTTATCTTCAACTATTATATTAAACTGAAATCTGACTATACCAAATATGTAGGTGGAAAAACAAAAAAAAGTATTCCTTTTCTTCATTAATAATATACAAAAACATGACTGTACATGACTGTAATATATATATATATATATATATATATATATATATATATATATATATATATATATATATATATATATATATATATATATACACACACACACACACACACACACACCGCATAGTGTAGTGGTTAGCACGCTAGGCTCACTTCCGAGAGGGCCCGGATTCGAATCCCGAAACGCGGCGAGGCATATGGGCAAGCTTCTTGGCCTCGATCTGTTCACCTAACAGTAAATAGGTAAGGGATGTAACTGGAGGGATTGTGGCCTCGCTTTCCCGGTGTGTGGAGTGTGTTGTGGTCTCAGTCTAACCATAAAATCTGTCTGTTAGCTCTGAGCTCGCTCCGTAATGAGGAAGACCAGCAAACAACCGTGGTGAATTACACACACACACACACACACACACACACACACACACACACCGTGTAGTGTAGTGGTTAGCACGCTCGACTCACAATCGAGAGAGCCGGGTTCGAATCCCGGCGCGGCGAGGCAAATGGGCAAGCCTCTTAATGTGTGGCCCCTGTTCACCTAGCAGGAAATAGGTACGGGATGTAACTCGAGGGGTTGTGGCCTCGCTTTCCCGGTGTGTGGAGTGTGTTGTGGTCTCAGTCCTACCCGAAGATCGGTCTATGAGCTCTGAGCTCGCTCCGTAATGGGGAAGACTGGCTGGGTGACCAGCAGACGACCGAGGTGAGGTGAATTACACACACACACACACACAGATATTTGGGTGTGTCTCCTTTCACGTGTAGGTGCTGTTCACCTAGCAGTGAGTAGGTACGGGATGTAAATCGAGGAGTTGTGACCTTGTTGTCCCGGTGTGTGGTGTGTGCCTGGTCTCAGGCCTATCCGAAGATCCGAAATAATGAGCTCTGAGCTCGTTCCGTAGGGTAACGTCTGGCTGTCTCGTCAGAGACTGCAGCAGATCAAACATTGAAACACACACACACACACACACACACAACGGCCCGGTAGCTCAATGGTTAGAGCGCTGGCTTCACAAGCCAGATGACCGGGGTTCGATTCCCCGGCCGGGTGGAGATATTTGGGTGTCTCCTATCACGTGTAGCCCCTGTTCACCTAGCAGTGAGTAGGTACGGGATGTAAATCGAGGAGTTGTGACCTTGTTGTCCCGGTGTGTGGTGTGTGCCTGGTCTCAGGCCTATCCGAAGATCGGAAGTAATGAGCTCTGAGCTCGTTCCGTAGGGTAACATCTGGCTGTCTCATCAGAGACTGCAGCAGATCAAACAGTGAATTACACACACACACACACACACACACACAACACACACACACACACACACACACACACGAATAATATAAATAAGTTACCCTTAAAAACTCGTTTTCTCTCACTCATATTGATTTTCCCTTGAGATTTGTCAAGTTTTACGCATATAATTCTTACACATTTTTTTTACGTGCAATTCATGCGTAGTACATACATGTAATCACATATCAAACAAACCCATCATGTCGATAAAAGTTTACGCAAGATAGGAAAATTTCGCCTAGCTCCAGGTTTTCATCTCAAGCGAGAACCAATCAGTGAGCATCTATCAAAGCCGGCTAGCCAGTCAGCGCGCGCCTCACACTCACCTCCACAGTCCCATTCCCTCTCCACCCAAGCTTCCAACGACAGCAGGAGTGCGTGTGAGCAGTGCGTTAACCCTCACGGTAAAAGTGAGTATTAAACCTTATATTGTATGAAAGTTTGTGCGTACAGTAGCGTGAAGGACTGATCTTGCATTGTGGCTGGGATATTTTGTCCTGGAAGCAACGGTGACCGAGTAAATTGTGAAAATTAGTAAGGTGGTTAATGAGCAGAGGGCGTCTGGCGATGACGAAATCTTAGAATCAGCTGGCCGGCGCCTGGAAGGTCATTGCAGCTGGTCTCTGAAGCCCTTTAAACACGGAACTATTTGAAAATTATGGTGTATATAACATTGTGAAGGGTTGCAATTAGAAATTTAGCAGGTTTCCGCTAAATAGGTCGGTGTGGAAAAATCAATTATTATCTGTACTCAGGAATCTTGTACTGTGAGGATAAATCTTTGGGTTTATGTTATTTGCTGAGCTTGAGAAGTAAACGAGGGAATTACTAAAGTTTGTGTTGATAACTTTGGTATTCTAGAAATTTCGAGGGACTTAAGGATGCAGACAGTCGTATTTCCATTATATCACACGTTGGGTTGATTTAAACGTCACCTACATCATAATTACACACATAATATTAAACATTTAACCACTTTAACTCGCACTACACCCTCGGCGCAAGGCACACAGCAGGTTACAAGTATCGGGGATGCAAGGCCAGGCAACCGTATACCACATCACCATACATCACGCTAGTTTTAACCAGCTTCATTGTTTTTATTAAATTTATTGTTACTTCTTTTATTCAACCTTCTTATGACTCCATCGCTACAGCAAGGTGTTTAGCAAGTATGTAAGTACTGTGGCCCAACAGCCTGCCAAGTGTTGCAACAATTTGCTGCGTGCTGTGAGACGAGACGGTACTTTTTGTTGGAATGCTGAACAGAGGGTCAAGTGAAACCAGGAAAGTTTAAGAATAGCATCAGTACATATGCACATAGCATCCATTAGTACTAGTAGGTGTACGAATTGACCTCCACGTGTATTACATGATTCGTGTGTGTGCGTGTAGAAATAGAAATCTATTCAACCGTTTCTCAACCGGCTCAGAGTGATGCACTATTTCCTCTCCTTCCCCAAACTTAGCGCTTATCTTTAGTATTTCCATGTAACCTCTTAACATAGCTAGGTGTATGGATTGAAACTAATGGTGATGTGTAGAACATTTGGTGAGAGCAGGTTTAATTGCATAATGGCTCACCGCTTTAAGAAGTGACAACGTCGCACGGCCACGGCCATCAGATGGCGATTTTTGTACATGTCAAGGCCACAGAACGCGTCGGCCAAACTTGGTAACCAGTTAGTTTTACAGGTTTTTGTTTGTTCTGTATGTCATTTGGTGTTATGCTTATGGTTGGTGATATGGTGATAGTGTGTGGAGTGTAGGGGAAGGAAGAGGAGGAGGGCGTGGGGCTCAGGAGGCTTGAAGGGGTAGGTAGGGAACACCATTGAAAGGGAAAGTGCTCGTTAAGAATTCTGTCGCGTTGGTTACGGGCACGTGTTCGCGTCAAGCTGCTGGTGTGACGTCAGGTGCAAGGCTGTCATCGTCTTGGCGGGGAGGACTCGTGTGTCGTAGGGAATGACTAACGTGTGAAGGGGATGTAGGCCATGTCATAAGTGCTGACAAGTCAAGCCCGTGAGTTCCTTTTTAGTGTGTTCCCTGCGTGTGTTATCGTGATGCTGAGATGTTACGTAAGATAGATGCCGTAAGTTGTAGAGACAGCAGTTAGTGTAAATGAACTTGCTATATAATCTGTCTTTTTGTTGACAGTGGGCGACGTTGAGAAGGGCAAGAAGCTGTTCGTGCAGAGGTGTGCACAGTGCCACACGGTGGAGGCGGGCGGCAAGCACAAGACCGGTCCCAACCTCCACGGTCTTATTGGGCGCCAGACGGGTCAGGCATCCGGCTATGTGTACACGGACGCCAACAAGTCGAAGGGCATCACGTGGGCCCCTGACACTCTCGACGTGTATCTCACCAACCCGAAGAAGTACATCCCTGGCACCAAGATGGTCTTCGCTGGACTCAAGAAGAAGAAGGAGAGAGAAGACCTGATTGCCTACCTCGTCAGTTCTACCAAGTAAACGAGAGGCTGCGAGGCAGCAAAATTCAGTGCTGTCTGTCCTGTAGGCAAAGAATCTGATTGTCTGTCCTAGATAGTTTTTTGTACATATGTACATAACCCGCCTTGTGGAGGTGGTCTTCCCTACCCTAACCTTGCCCTTTGGTAAGCCAGCAAATTTGTTTTGTAATTTATTTGATCTTGTCCCCACACTCATGGACCTGATATTTGGAGATATTTACAAACTGGAAATCTTTCATTCCACTAATTTTATTTTCAATAAATTAAGTGATGTACTATTTGGTTTCTTTTATGATTCCTGAATAAAATAAGCAAGAGGTGATTATTGTTTGGAAAACCATACGTACAGTACAAGAATGGCAGCATCAGCCAGTCAGTCTTGTATGCACCGTCACGTGACTGGCCAAAGCCTCACTCAAAGCATCTTGCTGAGCCCACGACTGTGCTTGTGGTGCCCATTCACCTTACCTCTTAGCTCTTTCTTGCGAACACACACACACACACCTGAGGCTGGCGGGCAGCATAAGGAGCGTGGCGAGATCTGCACCCACTGAGGTTAGACCTGAGTAAACAGCTCCATCACGTGTGCTATGTGTGGAGGTTAGGAGTGAGATGTTTGTTCAGCTCACGTGACTGCTGCAGCCACGCTGCTAAAGGCAACGTTAAGGACTTGTTACACAATGACCATTTGCTTCAGCAAACATGTGATCAGTGGCATCATGCGCGAGGATTGGCTAAACTCACCCACGTGGGAAAATTATAGTGTGTTTAATAAAATCTAAATCAACATCTAATTAATAACTACCATACTATTACAACTACATTAATGATCATGATAATAATAATAATGATGTTAAGGAGGGGGGGATGAATCATACATATAACACGGTTTTGAGGATCACGTGCTAATGTGTGTGTATATAGGGGCAATGGCATTATTCTGATGTTTTACGCGCGCGCGCACACACACACACACACACACACACACACACAGTTAATAATAAGAGAAAACTCGACCATGACTTGAGAAAATAACTTCGAGAAACTCAATACAAAATTTTAAACCACAAATAAAATATAGATCAATAAATCAATCAAACAAATAGAATAATAATAACCGATAATAATTACCACATACCTGATGCCAGATATGACCAGTACACATAGTTTAAATAAAAAAAAGTTATGCTGTTGATGAGTGAGGTGTGTTAAAAGACGGGCGGCGACACTGCAAAGGTAAGGGAAGAGAGGCGAGCGTTATAAAAGGTGGAGCAGGAGGGTTCCGTAACAGCCAGCCACTCCTTATGTATCGGGCTGGTTGGTCTGAGAAGGCGAGGGTTTCCTTGTTTTCTTACATAAATGCTAGACTGCCAAGTGATAGGACAAAGTAGATTCATGAATTATAACTGCACGGAAATTGATCAATGAATGCTGGCGATGGGGAAAATAAGGAGTTATATAAATGCGAGACTACATAAGAGGCAAGGGAAACTAATCAGTAAACTAGACTAACTTAAACTATATCTACAGTTAGAATTAATACATGGCAGTGGAGTTTTTTTTTTTTTTCATTTATAGTTTCTTCATGAATGCAAGACTGGGTAAGGACTCCATTAAACAATAAAACAATAACTAACTCCACTAGGCTCGTGACGTTAGGTAAGGCATCGATCCTCACCCCAGCGCGCCAACTGATGAGGTTGAAAGAGCTCCTGTTTGGGTCTAAGGAACTGATACGATCCCTCATATCTAGTGCAATGTTTCTGCTGGACTCTGGAGCATTCTGCATTATGACGTGGGAGTATGTGCGTCCTTCCTGCTTTGTAATTCCGGAAGTGATCAGTCTCGTCTGTCCTCCATTCAGTCTGACCTTTAACGCGTAGCCTATACCGCCCAAGTCTCTCTCCCGCCCGTCTCATCAATACAACCACAATACGAACGTCCGGCAGAATAACACACTTGTCACATTGTTTTCCCATCGCGTTTTCAAGTATTCCATTATTACAAGACTAGGCTAGGGGGAAAGGCTGGCAGGAAAACTCAAACTGAAGCAGGAATCTTCTGTTCTCTTAGCCCTCTTAAGTAAGTCTGTAAACATTTAGAACTTCTCAAGAAAAATGTTTACATGGACATGCAGAAATAGAGACAACAGCAGAGTAAACTCGTTCTTAACTAGCCTATTTTAGAAACTGTACGGCAAAGAAAAAAGTTGTAGATGATTAAGGGAAAAGAAAAGAAAAAAAAGTCAGAGAAAAATTGAAGTCTACACAAAAGGGACTACACTGACACACGTCTAAAGAGTCTTATCTTCACTGCTTCTTGACAAACCCTGGCGAAAATTATATTGGTTCTCAAAAGTTTTCACGTTCCCAGTGATCCTTTGACATTACCATACCATCGCTGAGAAAAACACAATGACAATCTGACTGTGATCTTTGAAATCATTTAAGTACATAAACAATACACCAGGTCTTTTGAATTTGATCGTTATAAACAAGGATTCTGCACCGTTACTGAGATAAAATCCATGAAATGTTGAAAACCTAACTAAGCATCCCTGCGACCTTGAGACATTTATGAAAAAAAAATACTACAAAATAAAATTCCTGAATCTGATGCCATTTCTCCAAGACCTACCTGTATTCGTTTAACGGATTTTGCAACTCCAAAATAAAAAGACACCATGCGAATCTGACTAATCATTCCTGTGACCTTTGAAAACAGTGATGAAGGTCCAAAGCATTCAAAACACAAATCCTGGTATTCCTGAATACCGACTATCGAGACGTGAGATATCGAGGCACTCCACCTTCAGCTTGAGTCTTCTTATCACCTTTCTCACCATCAGGGCGTGGCACTGATTAGAAAAGTACATTTGAAACTGAAGGAAAATAGTAAATCCTTCAAATTAACGTTGACATGCAGCGTTCAGGAACAAGTGACAAGCACAGTGCGTACGTGAAGCAAATTTGGCAAGGAGCAGACTAACTTGATCAACTGTCAATACAAAGGGAAGAAAACAAGTGATGTCAGTGATCTAGTACACCAGTAATGACTTCACGTTAAGTCTATATCATACACCCGGCCGAGAGTTTCGAAATGATGCCGGGGAGAATGATTGCCTCACCAGGGATATTTTTAGTACCGGGCAGTTGGCAAAGTTGTCCTGTATATAGCCAGCAGCTCAAGGGTTCCGGCCCGCCACTAGTCTGCGAGCTTTCCTTGAGACTCTATACCTGTTCTCCTAACTCGTGAGTACCCGGTGTTTGTGCAGTGCTGGCCGGAGTGTAGTGTCACGGTACTGTACATTTAACAGTTGCCCTAGTGTAAGTCATCGCCAGGCCTGTATTCACCCGTTGGATTTTTCATAAGGACTATTCTTTCAGAGCCACAGTGATGCGTAGTTCAATCCCCGTAGGTACTTCCTTACTGATGACGTAGACGCCTTACTATATCGCTAGGATCGTAAGCACCTTTGAGAAGAGTAATGTCTTCCACTAACGCTAAGTTAATTAAGACACTGGAACATTCAAGAATACGAGGGGTATGGACTTCTCGCGGTGTTTTCCTCACTAACGACGTAGAATCTTTTTTAAACTATCACTAGAATGTACCCGTCTCGAAGGTACAGTGTACGAGCCAACTATCACTGGAATGGAAAATATCGATAATTCCTATTGGAGTTTGTGTTTAAAGTAATTAAGACACCGGAGGATTAAGAATACGGTCATTAAGGTCAGGAATGCGAGGCTTGATACGTTCTTTATTCTTAAACAGGTGCAAGAATTATTAATAGCTGCCCCCAATTTTAAGGCTGAGGGGCGAATGACATGCACACATGCCTGCTATCTCACCTTGCGTCACACTATCAGCACAGTAAGTGGATAGATTAATGTGGAATATGTGCCAAGATAAGGTGAGTGAAGCGTTCTCGTGACCCATTTAACCAAACGCAGGTGTAAGACTAGAACTGCGCCGGCAAGGATACAAGGACCGTATTCTCTCACATCTTAGCGTCTTACTCCACTACGTTTATAACAGGTTCTAGTGGAAGCTACTGGGGGTTTTCAACTGTGTTTTTCATGATTCCAGTGACTATTTGAAGAATATGAACAAGATCTAGGGAAAATTGTTGGGGTTTTCAGGGTATTGTAATGCTTTTAGTGATGATCTTATAACACTTCTGCCTTATCGGTGGGAAAAAAAATTATCCACAACTGATTATCTGTGGCCTTTGGAAAAAAGAAAGAAAAAAGTTGTTTCAGAAAATGAGGTTTGTTGTCCACGGAGTCTCATCGCATATTGCCACCCTGATTTGAAGTAAAAACAGATTCACTTAACCCCTTCAGTACTGAGACACAGTTTTACCTTGAGATTTGTGTACGATTAGACCATTTTATTGCCATTAGGAAGGGTTTATGAAGGTCAGAAGATTAGTGGCCACAGTCTTCACAATTTTAAACCCCAAAATGAGTTTCTGAAGCTGTATAAAATCGCCATATAGTAAGCAGAATGAATATAGAAATGCGTCATGGTACTGATGAAGTTAAGAGGAAAAAAAAAGACATTGCAGAGGTAACGTGCTAAAAATTTTATTATATTGAAAACCAATAATTTGCGGTAAAAATTAAGTTATATTGAAAACCAAGCGGAAAAAAAATAAAAGAAGATCAAGTTACATTCTAAGTCAACCAAAGAAAAAAGAAAAAGAAAAAAGTGAAGACATGAACGAGGAGCACCAATAGGAGGGTCATTACGTGACATGCAAGACAAAAGCACTCCAAGAAAGGAAATGAGAGCGATAACTTATATTTTTAATCACTGGATAATAAGGATGATAATAATAAAAATAACTCTCTCTCTCTCTCTCTCTCTCTCTCTCTCTCTCTCTCTCTCTCTCTCTCTCTCACTGCAAATCAAGGCTGAAGAGTGAGAGTGACGGGTGCAATCAAGTCTCAGAACTAGTAATTGTAAAGCCATATTTATCGTCCACTCCAAACAAAAGTTCCTCGTGATATGGGAGAAAAAATAATGCGTGTGTAAAAACTTGTTTGCACTGCACTTGACTTTCATTTACTCTCTCTCTCTCTCTCTTTCTCAACTAAACACTCTGTACACAATATTCCAGAGAGAGAGAGAGAGAGAGAGAGAGAGAGAGAGAGAGAGAGAGAGAGGGGGGAGATCAGTGCTATACATAAGTGGGGTGTGACCTACAGACGCGAGCCTCTCCCAGCTTGGCGTGGCGGGAGGGAGGCCGGGGAGGGTGACACGGTGAGGTTGGCCCGCGGGTGTTACGCAAGGTATATATAGACATGGAGGCGGGACCTGAATGGGGGATGGGGGACGAGGCTCCCTACTTGGCGCCCACATCATGGCGGGGGTACATGACTGTTTGCCATATACACCGGCGATCTGCTATGCATGATTTTGATTTTCCCTCCCTTATTGCTAATTTAGTGCATGGGAGAGGCCGGACGAGACCTTGAACCAGTTAGAACACGGCAGTACATTGTGCAGGAAAGCTTTGGCATCTCATACACACCTCTCCAACTATACCACACCAAAGGGAAGTGGCGAAGGTGTAATTAAATCTGACGATGCTGTAACGTCTATTAATGCAAAAATCCAACAATAATTTTCAATGTTATTTCTTTTGCTTGCAAACACTGAGCCAGCAACATTGCTTGATTTAAGACCGGCGTTCCTTCAGTACCACGCACCTCACCCCGGCACTCACCAACCAGCCTGACAATGCTTTATTTAGAAGGTTCTAATTTCATTATTGGGACAAGCGGTACTTAGTGCTTTATTAGTTCTTCATCTCTGTTCTTTATAATTTTCTTAAGAAGGAAGACTGACAGGGAGGAAATAAATCATCACATTTGAGCTGAGCAACATTCAGTCACAGCGCAACTGCCAGTGAAGTTGTCCAAGCGTGATGATGTATATGCGATGGGCCGCTCATCACGCTTGTATATGTACCTATACGCTACTTGTACTGTTACTGTCATCTTACCCTAATTAATTTTCTCAGATAATGGGTGACGTTGAGAAGGGCAAGAAGCTGTTCGTGCAGAGGTGTGCACAGTGCCACACGGTGGAGGCGGGCGGCAAGCACAAGACCGGTCCCAACCTTAACGGCCTCTTTGGCCGCCAGACGGGCCAAGCATCTGGCTACGTCTACACGGACGCCAACAAGTCCAAGGGCATCACGTGGGGCTCTGACACACTTGATATCTACCTCACCAACCCCAAGAAGTACATCCCTGGCACCAAGATGGTCTTCGCTGGACTCAAGAAGAAGAACGAGAGAGCTGACCTCATCGCCTACCTCGAGGCATCCACTAAGTAATGTCCTCACCCATGTGACCTGACAGCCTGAACACTTCTTCCCCCGTGGGAGGCCTTCCGCATGGTTCGGTGGCGGTGCGTCATGCCGCCCCGCTGGGGCAGCGGCAGCAACACCAGAAGTCAGCGCAAAGGAGCGAGTGTGGGCCTCGTCCAGCCATCATCTGTGTATATCTCATCTGAGCTTCACGACTCATCACCGGGCTCCGGGCTCTAAGTCATCACCATAAGAACGTAGGAAGTTAGAATCATCATGTTAATAAATAAGGATGCTATCTTCTCTTTTATTTTAAATCCTTATGTCTATTAGCCCTTAACACAGCCTTACACGGTCCTTGCCGAGCCTTACACTACCACTACCCACTCAGCCGGGGATGCATGACACCCCGGGAAGACGCAACATCCTGCAACTCCTGCTGCGGAATCAAGATGCCATGATGGCGTCTTGAGGAGGCTCTTCCGCTGGAGATTCATTGGTCTGTATCCTCCCAATGATGTCTCCGGCGGAGCGCAGGCCTAACTGCGTCTTGATGCCCACGCAAGTGAGTTCTGCCACCAGGTAGCGCAACGCGTATGGCAGGCTGACTTGACGCACGGTGGCAGAGGGCCCGCACACCAGGCACTCCGGCCGCCGCCCCACGAACAGCTTGCTTCCGCCGTCAGGCAGCAGCGACGGCTCCATCATGCCACCACAGTCCTCGCACACCCACTCCTGGAACAAACGTTCAACACAATCCAGAGGGCATCCCGAAACTCAAGGCTACGCCTTCGGAGTACCACATCTCATTGCCGGGCGTAACACAGCCGGGTGCAACGCATCACGCACAACTTCATGCAACACAGCCAAGCACCCTCTAACACAGTATTAGGAACACTGTGCACTACATCACCTCATTCAACACAAACACGCACAGCCTTATGAATATCCTGCAACACACTAACTCATGTTACGTAGCCTTAGGAAATCACCTGCAATACAGCAAGTAACGCACTACTACCTGCGAAGTGCACATCTTAATATTACCATGAAACTACCATGAAATAATAATATTGATGATGATGATGACATAATAATAATAATAACAACAACAACAACAACAACAACAACAACAACAACAATAATAATAATAATAATAATAATAATAATAATAATAATAATAATGACAACAATAATAAAAGCCACGGAAGAAACCAGTCCCAAAAATTGAACCAAATGGATTATCCAAAACACTTTTTAAAGAATACTGCAACGCATGAAACACCTTGTAGCACAACCATAGGAGTGGGTACCTTGCAACACAACCATAGGAGTGGGTACCTTGCAACACAACCATAGGACTGGGTACCTTGCAACACAACCATAGGAATGGGTACCTTGCAACACAACCATAGGAATGAGTACCCTGCAACACACCAAGACGAGCTTAAAAAAGAAGAAAGAAGAAAATACAGACACAGCAGTTTAGTCAGATGCAATCCAGTTTCTGTGATTTTGAAATGTACTGCAACACACACACACACACACACACACACACACACACACACACACACACACACACACACACACACACACAATATCTCTCATGTTCCTTGTCCAACACATCCGCACTACTCACATCCCTGATAAGATACTGATAGCACCAGACAGAGGAATTAACCAGACCAGACTTAATATAGAGCATCAATATAACACGTAGACAATGAAGGAGAGAAAAGGGGCAAGGCTGAGACAGGTTGTGGACTGAAAGTTAAATAGACGAAAGACTGAGGCATGTTAATAATGGACGAGAGAGAGAGAGAGAGAGAGAGAGAGAGAGAGAGAGAGAGAGAGAGAGAGAGAGCTATCATCTGTTTCTTTGTCCAATCCCTTTCTTCCTTCCTCGCTGCCTATAATGGTCACGTGTCCTCTCGCGTGCTCTACATGATGTCAGACGTAAGAGGGAATGACCTGAGTAAATAAATTCTCGTACCCGACTCTTAACTAATGAGCATCGTACCTTGCTTCTTTATTGACGTACACTCACTTCCGCACCGTATTCTGAAACGATTTGCTCTTTGCACTCATCAAGACCATTTCTAAAGGCCACAGAGGTAATTACCCAGTACCTCATTGTTACTCTCAACAAAATCCTAAAAATACCATTAATAATTCGTGCAGCTACAACTAGAGACTTCAGAAAGTTGTGGCGCTGGCCTAGAATTGTTTTCGAAAAGATAGAAAGTAAACATATTTCAACTTGGGAAACGAAGGTTAAGTGAATAATCAGTTTTTTTTTTTTTCTCATTGGCGAGTCATCCGATCTTGTGAATATAAATTATACTATATATTCTTCTGTGGTGATATAAAACAGGACCATTTTCGACACCACCAGTCCAAACTGTGATTAATCGCTTCAGTACTGGGACATATTTCTACCTGGAGTCTTGGCTATGATTGAAGCCCGTATTCTGAAACGCTTTGCTCTCTCACCATCAGTGCTTTCCAAAGGCTCCAGTTGATGATCCTCGTGTTTTTACGAGTATTCTTATTCTTCTGGTGATAGATTGACAAGATTTCTAGCTTATTAAAAGGAGAAACTGTCCTGAAAACCAGGCTAGTTGTCTCTATAGCCTTGAAAAAATGACGTAGTGAAAGGGGAAGGCGTTTCTGAATACGGGCCTAGATGATTTTATTTGCATTAAGAATGGTCTATGGAGGTCAGAAGATTAATGGTTAGGGTCTTCACTATTTTAATTCCCACATAAGTTTCTGAAGCTGTATAAAATCAGACAGTAAGCAGAATGAATAGGAAAATGCGTCATGGTACTGAAGGGCTTAAGAACAAAGAGTAATAAAAAAAAAAATCATAAAAAATTCTAAACAGCGATAAAGAAAAATACGAACAAGCCAAGATAATGGAAGTGTGTGGCAGCAGATGACGTCACTCTCTCTACTGTATTTCCGGTGAGTGTGACGCGTCCCGCTGACATTCATGTGACGCCACCGCCACCACCACCACCACCAGTCAGCTGATCCACTCTGGCACGCGGCCATCCCCACCGGCCACAAGATATTACCAATGAATACCTTTTGCTGCCTTCATTCTGCTTCTCCGTCTGGTTTCACTCCGCATATTTCTGTCACTCACAGCCACATGAGTTAATGGGTATTTCTGTTAAGTTTTCAGAGTTTATTGTTCAATTTTCGATGTACAAAACTACCTCGGTTTGTTAAAGTAAATATAAATGTCATTAGTATCACAACGTACAATCTCCTAGCGTCCATTCTTTTCCATGATTCACTACAGACACTTCCAGTCCTCCAAAAACAGCCTCGACTCGCAGCAGCCTCCTTTAAGGCTCGTACTCTCAAACACTTCCGTGCTTCATCTCCACTATTACAAAAAGTTTTATTTAAATCTAAACGAATTTTTAAAGGCGTTTTTTACGGTTCTCGACGCAGATCGACAAGATTTGTATATTATTAACTGAAGAAACACTCTTGAAAACCTGCATATAATTTCTATGGCCTTGAAAACTACTGGTGAGAGAGCAAAGCGTTTCTAAATACGGAACTAAGACCTTTCCTTTCATTGTACTTTTCTGTGCGGTTCGTTAGGCCACATATTGAGTCCAGCTAAACACAATCCCTGTCTCAGCGCTTCCTAGTATATCTCGTTTTCACGTCCCTCTCTCCTTGCGAGTGTCGAGGTTATTCATTAATTGTCATTCATGCTACCACCTTGATCTTTAGTGTGTAGGAAGTGTTAATATCACGTCAACTAATGCCTCCACTATACTTTCAATCCGTTTGTTCGTGTTGTGTCACACTGATATGAACAAAATATGGTAGATAAATATACCGAGTACCGGGATGACTATCTCTATCTCGTAATGCGGGAATGTTAATGGCTGATGTTATGCAAGAGAAAACACTTTAAATCTCTGACTGATAACTCGTATCACCCCCCACACACACACAACTGGATAAAAAAAAAAAAAAAAAAAAAACTAAAAAAGGGCAAAGGATAACTAGAAACGATGGAGAGACGGCAGTCAAATATGTGAGGCATAGAAACGCGAGGAAGGGACCCTGACGTTTGGCAGAGTTTTAAAGTTGAGTGTGCGCGTGTGCTTATGTAAAGACGAGTGGCCTCTAATAGACACGGAGGTGATAAAAAAAAAAAAAAAAAAGCGTGGGGCAGGTCAGGACATGGCGGTACGGCGCTGAGAAGAGGAATTACATGTAAAGAGAATAGTAAAGAAAATAATGATGTATGGCAACACTCAAAACCGAGTATTCTGAAATGCTTTGTTCTCTCACCGCGACTACTTCCAAAGGCCGCAAAGATGATGGTTCGGAGGACTGCTTCTCCCTTTAACCTATTCAGTATCATGGCATGTTTTCATTTTCATTCTTCTTACTATTTGGTAATTCTATATAACTTCAGAAACTTATGTGTGGATTAAAATAGTGCAGACTGGCTGCTAATCTTCTCACCTCCATAGACCCTTACCAATGTAAATAAAATCGTCCAATCATACCCAAGGCTCATGGTAAAAATGCATCGCAGTACTGAAGGGGTAAATCATACGAAAATCTTCTAATATTGTTACTAAAACCACGAAAAAAAAAAAAAAAAAACGTGAAACTTAAACTAGATCTGAGCCTAGTGCATGTGGTGGAAGTGCGGTGCAAGATATTTCAGAATACTATAGTCCTTTGTAGGTTTTCCGACGTAACTCCCACTGGCGTACGTGACCTCAATAGATGCCGGGGAGTGTGCACCGACAAAGGCTTCATCCCTCGGTCTAAGGCACTCCTCTCCTAGCTGCAGCTCAAATCGATAACCAAATTTCACATCAATTCGACTGCGGCAAAATACGGCATAGCACTGATGTAATGAAGAGAACGAGGAGGAGGAGGAGGAGGAGGGAATAGGGAGTAGGGGAGTCCGTTTCAGACTCGCTCCCTGACCTACACCAACCGCCATGTAGGTCAGTCTCCCGTCCTCCTCTTCCCACCCACTCTCCCTCCCCCCCTCCCCGCATATTCACTCTCGCACACTTGGCATCCCAGCTGGTGCTCTCTCCCCCTCTCCCTATCCCTCCCCATTACTTTCTCCCTTTCTTACCACCTATTCCTCTTACTTGAGTCCTGAAGGTATACTGGAGGGGGAAGGAAGCAAAGTAGTACTGTTATCATCGCCTCACTCAGCCCTTCCTTTCACCTCTCAGTCCCTCCACCCTCTCTCTCTCTCTCTCTCTCTCCGAATGGTCTCACTACATATCCTCTTTAACTGCAACAAGCATGGCTCCCCCAGGTGATGTCAGAACACAACAGAGGCGAGACCTTTCATTATAATTGTCTATTATCTCAGCCTTTGCCCTGAAGTCACTGAAAACTGATACTAAAACTGAGGTCTGCTGTAGATGTGACTTTTTTCTTTTTAATGTAAGTGGGAGAAGCTGGCCATGGAGAAAAAAGTGCCAACTTATTTCCCAATCCCCTTGTACGTCCAAGAGAGTTAGCCAAAAGAAAAAGATAAATGTCTTGAAATCTCCCTCTTAAATAAAGTCGTCATAGGAAGTTAGTAATACAGAAGCAGATAGGGAGTTTCAGTTTACCAGAGAAAGGTATGAATAATTGAGATCACTGATTAATTTTTGTATCAGAGTTGGAAAGAGTAGGAGTGAGAGGAAGCAGAAAATCTTGTGGAGCGAGGCCCCAGGAAGAGGAAGGGAAGCATGTAGTTAGCAAGATCAAAAGAGCAGTTAGCATAAAAATAGCAGTAGATGATAGCAAGAGATGCAACATTCCAGTGGTGAGAAAGAGCTTGAAGACAGTTAGTCAGAAGAGGAGAGTTGTTAAGATGAAAAGCTTTTGATTCCACCCTACTGAGTGGAACCTCACATAAATGTGAAGAGTACAGTGTCAAGATGGTCAAAATTATCTTTTTTCAGTGACTGATCTAAATAGCTTCAAATATGATTTGTAAGATGTGTTTACAATACTACCAACAGACTAAAGTACAACACAGCAGTATTGCAGAGGTTACAATCACACTGTATGCACTCTACTCATACTGTCAAACTGATATAACCACAAAGATGGATAACTGAGTCAAAGTGGCGACATCCCATCACACCCCAACGTACTTACTCAATATCAATATGTACTAATAACCCAGTACCATACAAGTATATAGTACCTACCTGAGATAAGTCAGAGCAGTCCAGGAGGCGATCTTTAAGGTTATAGGCAGCACCATGAGAAATGAGACAGTCCCTCTCCATCTCCCCGACCCTGATGGCTCCTCCCCTCTTACGCCCCTTCACTGGCTGCCGCAGGGTGAGATCCATGGCCCCTGTGGCTCGCACCTGAAGAGAACAGAGGAAGTTGCTCTTATAAACCTGACAGGATGCACACAAGAAGGCAATGACAAACCAGTGGAAGAGAAAGAATTGTCAATCCACATATCAGGCTGGCAATCCCATATGGGATGGCATGGAGAAGAGATTAAGAGACAGATGGGTAAGCAGAGAAAGCCCTCACCTGCCACTTGTCTGCTGTCATGTGCCTCAGACGCTGGTAGTAGATGATGCCCTCAAAGATCTCCACCTCCAGCATGCGGCCGTCTGTCCCACTATATAGGATGTCCTCTCCGTAGTGATTGAAGCCAGCTGTCAGGGAGACAAAATGTGATCTGAGGTCAATATGACTTCAAATTATGGCAAAATAATTATTTGGTTACACAGAGAGAAGAAGGAACAAAGGAAAGCCAGAAAAACAAAACTTTCAAGAAAGAAGCTGCAATAAGTAGAAACCATATTTAGACGACTTCTTTTTTTCTCTAACATTCGGTAATTATACATCAAACTAACAAAAGTACACAAAGAAATAACCTCACCTTTTTCAAGAATCTTCCCAAAGTAATCAACAGCTGGGTTCTCATCAGAGAACCTGAAGGGTGTGGAATCAAATGACAAGCCAAACTCTGCTGCAGATTTCCCTGCCACCAGCTCAATTAACTTACCTATACAAAAATAAAACCAATCATTATGCATACAACTGTACTTAATTTCTCTCTCTCTCTCTTTCTCTCTCTCTCTCTCTCTCTCTCTCTTCTCTTTACACATACAACTTTATCTGATTTATTTTACACTCTCTCTCTCTCTCTGCATCTCTCCACCTCACCTGCTGTCATACGAGAGGGAATGCCATGTGGATTGAAAATGATATCTGGCATGATGCCCCGCTCAGAGAAAGGTAAGTCCTCAGTGGGGTAGAGGCGACTCATGATGCCCTTTTGCCCACTGCGACTGGCAAACTTGTCACCAATAATGGGGTTCCTCTGAAATCCAAGAGAAACATTTGATGTGAATTATGTCACACATTATCTCAATAGTAACCATCATCAACCATTTTTCTTGAGTGTCCTGCCCAAATTCAACCTTCAGTAAGAATCTTTTATGGCTAACTCATTCAATAAGATGAATCTCAATACTAACTCCTTGATTCAAAGAGAGGTGAGGATTAAAATACACCTTTCACAAGCACCCACCACACTCTTACTGACCTTTACTCTGACAGAAATGCTGACGCGCTGGCACTCTCCCATGACCAGGCTGGCTGACATGATGGCACATTTGTCCACCACACAGTCCTCGCCCTTGTAGCTTGTGGTGCGGAACTTGTGCTGGTTCAGATCATACACGCTGCACAAGTGGTGAGGTGTTAGTGAGGCTGAGCTCCATTCACAGTAGAGGTAATACTAACATTCTTATATATTCTATCCACTCTAATGTAAAAGTCTCTCACTACCACTGACATACTGAGGGCCTGTCTATAAAACCAGCCCAGTAATCCCATACATGATGGACTAGACACAGTTCACACTCCCACCCCTATCAGACCCAAATGGAAAGGGACAACCTCTGTGCTAATGGGTAAGAACACTGCCACTGTACTCCCTGCTTGTCATCAGAGGTGACTAGGGACAGTGTGAGAGGGATAGGAATTCTTTGTCTGTATGTTGTCTAACACAAACAAACAAAAACAAATATAGGCAACCCCCACTTAACGAAGGGGTTACATTCCTAAAAAAAACCTTCGTTAAGCGAATTTTTGTTAAGCGAACCAATTATAATAACTTTAACCCCTGACTTGAGCTTCCATTGAGAATAAACAAAGCAAGAGTGCATCATAGTACAGTAAAAGGTTTAATGAAAGTAAAAATTATGAATTTAAACATTTAAGCAGTTTAATTTAAGACTAAGTCATTATAATGTACACTAATGTATGTAAGTAACTTTATAATGTGATGATCTTAAATTTATGAAGGAAGGGAGAGTGGAGCGGGAAATATGCTAGCTGGCAACTTGTGGAATGTAAACAAAGGGTGCATCATTGTACTACATTCAAAACTCATGTACCACATTTCCACAAGGCTTTCCATTTTATCCATTGCAGAGTCACTAGCCTTCTTAACAGAGTCTGCTGACTTGAAAATGGTAGACAGTAGATGGAGTCAAGCCATAGTGGGAAGCAATGCTATTAGTTTTCTCGCCTCTCTTGTGTCTGTGAATAATATCCAGCTTCACTTCGAGAGTAAGAGACTTCCTGGTGTTTTTAGCAACGCTAGGCAACATTGCAGGGCATTTTGGTGGTAAGTTGAGCGAGGGAAGATGAGCTGCTGCTGATGTTATTATTGTTTTGAACTAGGGGAGTGAGTGGTGCACATTTTGTCCATGAGAGGCGCTGGTGTATTCAAAAGTCTGTCGGCTTGCATGATATGGTGGGGCTTTCAAACTTGGAAAAAAATTACCTGGATAAAATTTCGTTAAAGCGAGTTTGGTGTTCGTTAAACGAGCAGATGGTAGTAAAAGGAAACTTTCTTTGTAGCGAAATTTTGTTGTATGAAGCTTCTTTAAGCGGGGGTTGCTTGTACAGGCAACCCCCAAACTCGCTTTAATGAAATTTTATCCAGGTAACTTTTTCCAAGTTTGAAAGCCCCGCTGTATCACGCAAGCCGACAGGCTTTTGATTACACCAGCGCCTCTTGCGGACAAAATGCGCACCACTCACTCCCCTAGTTTAAAACAATAACAGCATCAGCAGCAGCTCATCTTCCCTCGCTCTACATGGCACCAAAATGCCCTGCAATGTCACCTAGCATTGCTAAGACCGGAAAGTCTCTTACTCTCGAAGTGAAGCTGGATATTATTCACAGACACGAGAGGTGAGAAAACTAATAGCACTGCTCGCCACCATGGCTTGACTCCATCTACTGTCTATTATTTTCAAGTCAGCAGACTCTATTAAGAAGGTTGGTGAGACCGTATCTTCCTTGCAAGCTAAAAGAACCACCTGAACTCGTGACTCTGCAATGGATAAAATGGAAAGAAAGCCTTGTGGAAATGTGGTACATAAGTTTTGTACAGTAAAAGCCCTCTTATCCGGCATCAACGGGACCGCCGACATGCTGGATACCAGAAGTTGCCGGATACTAGAATAGAAGTGAAATTATGTCCACAATCACCACCCTACACTCACGCATCTTACCATAAAAAAATCAGCTGATCGCCGTGCCGCACTTCACCACCCGCGCTGCTACCTCACACTCACCAACACACAATACTAACATTCTCTTTAATACTTGCCTCTTATAAATAAGTTGATGGGTTACAAAAATAAAGTATATGTGACAAACCTTGAACCTATGGAACCAGCCATCAGAGAACTGGCATGCCCCTTACTCGCCCATCTTCTTAGCTAAATCACGCCCTTTCTCTTTTAACATTGGGCCTGTAATTGTGACTCCTTCTGATCTTTTCAAGCTGAACCACTCGTATAACACTTTGTCCATCGTTTCACCACGATGATACTGCAGTGTGTGACGATTTTCCGCTGCTTTTGGGTGGGGTGTCGGTGGTTTTCATATAATCGCGCAACTTTTTCGTTTGGTATTTAATGTCATAAATAGTTGATGAACCCACACCATATTCCGCCATTAATTTCTGTCTGCTTTCACCTTTCTCTAATCGTCGACAAATGTCTACCTTCTGCTTAAGTGTAAGCACAACACTTCCTCTTTTCTACAACTTTAGGCATGATGAAGGCATCAGGCGATAAACAGTGCACACGTCGGACTGAGTCACTGAGTGAACACAGTGCAGTGGGCCGCAGGTGGCGCGAAGCAGTGCACTCTGGTGGTGAAGGGACAAAGTATGCCTTGCGTGGGAATTTGAATCGATTTTATGAGTACACATTGATTTTTTAATGATTTTAAGGCTCGGGGAAAAATGTGCCGGATACTCGAATGCCGGATAAGAGGGATTTTACTGTATGTAGTACAATGATGCACCCTTTGTTTACATTCCACAGGTTGCCAGTTAATGTTTTTCCCTCTCCACTCTCCATCCCTTCATAAATTTAAGATCAACATTATAAAGTTACTTACATATATACATACATAAGTGTACATTATAATGACTTAAATTAAACTGCCTAAATGTTTAACTTCATAATTTTTACTTTCATTAAACCTTTCACTGTAATATGATGCACTCTTGCTTTGTTTACTCTCAATGGAAGTTCAAGTCAGGGGTTAAACTTGTTATAATTGGTTCGCTTAATGAAAGTTTTTTTTTTAGGAACGTAACCCATTCATTAAGCGGGGGTTACCTGTATAAAGTTAACTACATAATAATTGTGAGGATATGTTTCATTCATGTGTTTATCACAAAATACAGGGTGTGTGTGTCTGTTTGTGTTTTGTACCAGTAGAATGGGTCCCCCTCTGTGAGCTGTGTCCCAGGATAGGGCAGACCATTGCTGTCCAGGAAGTTCTTCTGTTTTGCGTCTGCTGGATTTCTTCGGAAGACAAAATTGCTCTGAAAGAAAGTCAATACAACAATATAGTACAAACTGATAAAATCTGAAACTCCCTGCCTGCTGCTGTATATCCATCTTCCTACAGCTTGACTTCTTTTAAGAGGAAGGTATCAAGACATTTCTTCCTTAATTTTGGCTAACTCTTCACTTTTCTTTAAGGGAACCAGCAATCAAGTGGGCCTTTTTTTTTTATATTTTGTTGCCCTTGGCTGGCTCCTCTTCTACATAAAAAAAAAAAAAAAAAAAAAAAAAAAATATATATATATATATATATATATATATATATATATATATATATATATATATATATATATATATATATATATATATATAGCTACTATTCTTGTATAGCCTAGTCATACAAATCATAATACTATGTACATGCTTAGAATGTAATTTCATATCAGTCTAACATTTAAGACCATGGAAAAATGCACCAAGAACCTTCAGATGACTCACCTCAGCCAATTTCTGTTTCCTTCCTGAGATACCCTCCTGGAGAGTGAGGTCAACAACCTCTGTCTTGTAGATCTGACCGTGTGCCAAGCCTCGCTCCATGGAACACTTGTTGAGCACCATTGCATCCTCCATGTCATAACCCTGGTGGGAAAAATGGCTCTCTTGTTAGAATTTGGCCTGTTTTCATCTACTTCAAAACTAAGACTTCTATCTATCTATTTATCCTAACAATAGTCCCTCACAGGTAACCCAGACACACCACACATTCATACACGTTATTCACTCTCGCTCCTAGTAGAAAAGGCTAGTGTTGTGGATAATCCTACTAAATGGTCCACACCCCCCAGCAGCTCAGGTATAGCACAGTTGGCCTCACACTTCCACAGCAAGGCCTGACAGCATACAGTGGTTTACCCAGCCCTTTCATAATACATAAAACTTTATGTATTACTGACACAACAATGTTTGAACAGCAGTAAAATAAAGAGAAGTCACCATTCAATTAGTGTGTCATAAGCCACTCATCTCTTACTTTACATCCAAGTGTAACAATTTCTTTTCTATTTTATGTAAGGAAGCCACTGACCAAAGGCAACAAAAATCATAATAAAAATGAGGTCCACTTAATACTAGTTCCAATATAGATGTCAGATAGAATAAAAAAAATATATAAATAAATAAAAAATAAAATAAATAAATAAAGGAAAAAATATATTAAAAAAATAACCTTTTCAAACACACCAGTTCCCTTCCTTGGTAGCAAAAAAAAAATAAATAAATAAATAAATAAATAAATAAATAAAATAAAATAAAATAAAATAAAATAAAAAAGGGGGGGGGGGGTGACTACCTGATTCCAGCATTTCTGCACCATGGAGAGGAAACACAATCACACCAGCAGGAACACTGACTTACCGTGTAGGAGATGATGGCCACCACTGCGTTGAAGCCCATGCAGAACTCTTCCATGTTGATGTCGTCATAGTGGGCATTCCTTACCAGAGGGACCTGAAAAGTTGTTTAATCATTAGGTCTTCTCGACAGATACAACAGCAGTTTTACACGTAGATTCTGCATTTATTTTCACCTTGAGTATGTGGAAATGAGTGAATTAAAATACAGTATGCCAAAGTTTCATAATATCAATTTCCCAATCCTTGAGTTTTATACAGAATCATTATGTATTATCTGTCAGTCAAATTAAATAAATATTTTGTTTATAGGTATATATATATATATATATATATATATATATATATATATATATATATATATATATATATATATATATATATATATATATATATATATATATATATATATATATATATATATATATATATATATATATATAAATATAAATATATGAGTAATTACATAAGCAATATACATAAAATTGGACCTATTCATAAATTGTACATGAAGCAAATCTTATGAGCCAATATGACTTCTTTCTTTCTTACCTGAGGGTACTGGAGCCTGTATGCCTTATTGGTAGTCTGGGCAGAGTAGTTGTGGAAGGGTGTACCCATTGTCTGCTTACCCATCTGCATGTAACACAGTGATGGCAATGTTTAACAGTTTAGTGATGGAATAGTTATCTAAATATGTTCAATGCATGCTATTCTATCAGCACTGGTTTTTTGTTTTTTACTGTTTCTTGCTTTATCCTGTCTGTATCTGACAGCATGTCTGTTGCTTCACCCACCTGGCACTGGTACATGTTACGGGGAATAGGGTTACAGTCTGAGAAAGGCACCAGCTTGCCAATGTTGCTGAAAATTGCTGTCTTGTCAACCTCAAGGTGAGTATGGACCTGTGAATATCAGTTCTCATTAAATATAAGAAAAACAAAAAAGTATGTAATGAGATGTACTTCACTGTAACTCACTTTTCATCTCCATCTCTGTGTCTGTATTAGTAAAAGATTCTTCAAGACATTAGTGATTTGTGGCACCTGAGCAGCACACTAAGACCATTAATGGACCAAGAGAATGATAAAAAAAGGCCTGATGGCCTGGTAAGTTGGAAGTCAGCAGAGTGCTGTAGTGTGTGTGAGAGTGGGAGGCTACAATACTGGAGTGTGTGTGCGAGAGAGAGACGACCACAGCTTCCATTCTCCGAGGTTTTTTCAGCAGCCCCTTGCCTTCCCCCATCTCTTTCACATGATCAGTATTCCCATTCTATAGGATCTTTCATGGCACCTGACTCCTTTCTGGATGCCAAAATCTAATTACATTTCACAACTTGGTCTTCAATTTAATTTGTTTAGAAAAATATACACACATAACATCCCCATGACTCACCCCTTCTTCTATTTCCTCTGGAGAGACAGCCACAGTGAGGTACAGCTGCTCCAAGGTGCCTATGTACTCTATGGTGCGGGTCTCAAGGTTGATCACCGGCCGCATCATTCGACTTAGACCTGTTCCTAGGAACAGACCTGGATACTGGCCACCATACTTCCTCTCTGGGATGAGCACAATCTCTGTATACTTGAAAATCTGAGGTAGAACAGACAGCAGAGTAAGCATAATGAAAGCACTGTTGAGAATTAACTTAATGAACTTTGTAAGATCTGCAGAACTAGCATAATTTTGAGCAGAGTATAGTAATGATGAATATAACCTTGTGATACTTAAGGATTTAAAGGGCAAGATTCATCTGCATATCATGCGTGTGAGTGTGTGGTAATTTTGTACAGGTTACGCTATATGAAATTAGTGCCCTGGTATTTAGATAAATATATAGATGTACTAAATGGTCACCTGAAACAGAATAAGCATGTTCCTTCTTACCTCTCCACGTGTCTTCATGACCCTCAGCTCATTTGCAAATTTCTGTGCCTCACTCTTCCTGATGAAGCCTAGCAGGCTGCCATCCAGCACCACCTCCAGGCACTGGGCGTGTGGCACAGGAGGGGTGCTGTGTACAGGAGTCATGCCCAGCCTGGTGAGGGCCTGGCACAGGGCTTGGGGGTTCTCCGGCACCTCGTTCAACACAACACAGTTCTTTGCCAGGTGGTTGAGGAGTCCACATGGCGCTCCATCCGGGGTGTGCACGGGACAAATAAAGCCTGAAGAGAAGTCAATGATAGTGTCAATCTCATCACTGAATAGAGTTTGGATCTTCATTAAAAGAAAAATATTATAATTATGAAGCCTTTATAGATGAGAATGAAAGGTAGAATTAAGTAGCATTGCTCATAACGGGAGCCTCTTGCAGCTTCCCTCATTTTCTTATATTCTAGTGTTCTCATATCCTCTTTGAAGCAGTTATCATCATCAGTACTATGTTCTGAACTAAAACACAAATTACAGACATGATATCATCCTGTAAAATGCACCTGACATCTGCTCAAACCCGTCACTCTCCAACAACACAGAACTACATGTAACCTACAGAAATAAAAGAATTACAACACCAAGACCATCCTGATAGTGAGACATGAAGTGTGTAGCAATGGTAGAAATCTCACCCCATGCTTCCCCGGTCAGTCTTCGAGGTTCTACAGTCTTCATGTCCACAAAGAATGCTCCCCTGTGAATGGCTCGGAGGTGGGACAGGTCACGCATTCGGTTCAGGTGATCAAACACGACAGTCAGTCCTAGGAAGAGTTAAATTAATGTTGTATGATAAGCACTTTTCATGTCAAATACAAGAACAAAACTATACACTTGGAGACAAGTCATGAAAGGGACTATGTGTTACACATTTTTACTATAGCAGGAATTTTGTACAATCTTAACAAACCCTGAGAAATGTACCAATATTTTGTTGACAGTGAACTAACTCTAATGAAAGACAAAAATAATTAAGGCTTTTTACAAACTGATGCTTCTGATACCTGATGCTACTTAAAGTGATCTCCAGAATATAGATAATTTCAATCAATAAAGACATTATTACATGGTGTGTAATCAGACTTGTATAATGAGGCCAAGGTTACCTGTAGGTTGCATGAGGCCACAGCCAGTCTTGGACTGAAGGGCTCCTGAGGCAATAAAACTTTGGAAAGCACTGCCTGTAGCTTTGGCTTTGCTTGCAGCTCTCTTTATGTCATCTGAAAGGAAGAGTAGTTTCAGTTAGGGAATAGATAAAAATGTTCTGGAGCAACAAAATGGTGAGCAATGTGTAATAATTTTTCTGGTATATAGTCTCTATATTGCCTATCTTTATAATCATTACGACCTCGTTTGTCTGTTTGACTTTTGGTTTCTCAAAACTCACGTTCATGAACCACCCAATTGCCAGTTTCTTTCTTGTCCTTGACCTGTAAGAACCACTTGATGGAAATCATCAAGTCCACCATTTTTTCTCTTAGGTACTGCAGATATGTGTGGCCGCCCAGTGTCACCTCCTGCATGCTCAATGAGTCCACTGATTCAATCTTGCATTCCCCACCTACAAAGGCATAGAGTTTCCTTGCCATCAGGCAGAGTATATCAAACTTTTCTTTATGTGTCTTGAGGTGGATGAGCACATGATATCTGAGGAAAAGTGAAAAAGTTGCAACATATTATTTATCACTTTCTTACACTGTTAAGAAGAGGATGCAGAGATTTGCTCACAATATCTATGTAGGATATCTGAAATGGGGAAATAAAGGGCAATGAAATAGTGAATAGTAAGACAAAAGAAGGCATGCATAAAAAAGGATGACATTGAAGATAATTCCAGAAGTGGAAGAGAAGTAAAAACAGGAAATAGCAAGTACACACGAGGTCACAGCAAAGAAACTAACAAAAGGAAAAAGCTTGGCAAAATATAACAAAATGTAGTTTCTCATGGAGAAATATAGAAGTCTGGAATAAGCTAAATGAGGATGTAGTATCAGTAAGGAGTGTGCATAACTTCTGATGAAAAACTGGACATGTGTAGATATGGAGATGGAATCACATGAGCACAGCTTAGCCTCTGTAAATTACAACTACGTGAATACACACTCACTCACTTTATCAGGTAGGAACACACTTCAGCATCAGTGTACCACTCTGGCAAGATTTGTGTGAATCGGTGGCGAAATGACTTGCCAATATATTCTTTACACATCTGGTGAGAATAGATGTCTTCATCCTGCAATCTTCCCAGCATAGCTTTAATCTGCCTGCAATAATGCAAACAAAAAAATAGTAACTTGAACATCAGAACACCTGTACCGGTAAACTTGGCTTCTTTGAACTTTTAATGTATGTATATGTGAAATGGTAAATTTGATAAACATTTCCTGACAAAATATGAAAAACAAATAGATATTCCTCACATTTATACCATGAGTGTTTTTGGTGTATAATGATGAAATGATGTGCTTAGCAGTCTGACAACACAATCACATAAAATGAGAACATAAGTATAGAAAAAAGTTGCAAGAAACCATCAATTTTTGAACATGGTGGTCCCTGTGTGTTACGACAACCAACAGCTTATGTACTCACTCTGAGAAATAGGTATCCTTTTCTCGGCCTTGAATGAGGGAGTGGTAAATCTGTCTGTCAGTGTAATCCATGAGAGCTTTGAGGCACATCACAAGAGGGATGAAGAACATTTCACGATGCAAAACAAATTCCAGTTTAGCTTCTCCTGTGTTGAGGTAGTGCAGAACATTGATACAAGAAACCTGAAAAAACAATGAGAACAGTAGTAGTCACAAAGTGTACACTGTATATTTGTATTCAAGATTGATACTTTTATATTGGTAGCAGAGACAAAACATCATGCCATATCTTAGTGCAGTAATGAAAGAAATGCAGAGGCTACTGCAGCAACCTCTACACTTACTGCAGGCATGACAACGGCCAAGATCTGGACAAGAGACATTGTTTGCAAATAATATTGCCTGGTGTGGACAGGCCTGAAGAAACCTCATCAACAATATAGCAAATGCCCCTCATGCTCACTTGATCATCCTTAACACAGCGCATCATCACTCCTTTCTCAGTGAAGCGAGAGTCTCTCCGCCTCCACGAGTCTCTGGTCAAGGCCACAGGAAAGTTGCGTCGATTTGACATCAATAACCTGAAATGAGAGGAGATTTTGGGGTTTGAGGTGGCTGCTTCAAGTAATACTAATCACTAAGCCTTCTACACAGTAAAATTAGTTTCATGGCTATTTCAATTCCACAGTAGTATGAAGGATAGCAGAAAATCTGCATAAAATGAAGATCATACAAGCTTGTAATAATTTGCTAAAGTAATGCAGCAGTACACACACACACACACAAAATAAAAAAAAATAAATAAATAAATAAATAAATAAATAAATAAATAAATAAATAAATTAAAAAAAATAGCAACTGCACCTTAGGACTCTGCAGGAACCATTGATGATGAAGTAACCACCTGTCTCGTTGACCAGCTCCCCGCGCTCCACCAGCTGCTTGGGACTCAGGCCACTCAAGTGACAGTTATTTGACTGAAAAAAAAAGAGCATATTATATTTTACAGCAACTAAAAAAAAAAAAAAAAAAAAAAAAAAAAAAGAGAGAGAGAGAGAGAGAGAGAGAGAGAGAGAGAGAGAGAGAGAGAGAGAGAGAGAGAGAGAGAGAGAGAGAGAGAGAGAGAGAGAGAGAGAATAATAAACAATTCTAAAACTCCCAACACACATATTACACAGCCATTAGCAACATCTATTAGCTCCACACCAGGTGAAGGCTTCATTTTCCTCTGATTGGTACAACCACCTCAAAAAGTAAGTCTTTAGGTTCCACCCA
Source organism: Portunus trituberculatus (assembly GCF_017591435.1). Taxonomy (NCBI): domain Eukaryota; kingdom Metazoa; phylum Arthropoda; class Malacostraca; order Decapoda; family Portunidae; genus Portunus; species Portunus trituberculatus. The sequence continues at coordinate 17,360,650 of NC_059275.1, forward strand.
CTTGACCTTCCCCTCCTGGTCCATGCCCTGTCCCTCCCTGTGATCAGAGCATCAATGCGTCATCTTCCACTCCACCATCCTTCTGTGTGTTTCACTGTTTGATCTGCTGCAGTCTCTGACGAGACAGCCAGACGTTACCCTACGGAACGAGCTCAGAGCTCATTATTTTCGATCTTCAGATAGGCCTGAGACCAGGCACACACCACACACTGGGACAACAAGGTCACAACTCCTCGATTTACATCCCGTACCTACTCACTGTTAGGTGAACAGGGGCTACACGTGAGAGGAGACACACCCAAATATCTCCACCTGGCCGGGGAATCGAACCCCGGTCTTCTGGCTTGTGAAGCCAGCGCTCTAACCACTGAGCTACCGGGCGTGTGACCACTGAGCTACCGTGTGTGTGTGTGTGTGTGTGTGTGTGTGTGTGTGTGTGTGTGTGTGTGTGTGTGTGTGTGTATTTACCTACTTGTATTGTACAGGGTTCAAGTGGGGGCTCATAGTGTCCTGTCTCCATATCTCCATTTATCTAATTTTTCTTTAAAGTTATGCACATTATGTGCCGCAACAACTTCACTCAATGCATTCCACTTTTCTACCGTTCTATGTGGAAAACTGTATTTTCCAATATCCTTCACAGACTGCCTCTTCCTAATCTTCTTTGCATGTCCTATTGTCCTTTCAGCTTCTTCTGTCACCAGCACCAGATCTTCCATGTCTATCTTTTCAATGTGTGTGTGTGTGTCATACTCACTCGCTCACATAAACAAACACGCATACATCACATCACATCATAATCTGTACCAAGAAATAAAAGGTAACACACACACACACACACACACACTACGGCCCAGTAGCTCAGTGGTTAGAGCGCTGGCTTCACAAGCCAGCGGCTTCGATTCCCCGGCCGGGTGGAGATATTTGGGTGTGTCTCCTCACGTAGCCCTGTTCACCTAGCAGTGAGTAGGTACGGGATGTAAATTGAGGAGTTGTGACCTTATTGTCCTGGTGTGTGGTGTGTGCCTGGTCTCAGACCTATCCCAAGATCGGAAATAATGAGCTCTGAGCTCGTTCCGTAAGGTAACGTCTGGCTGTCTTGTCAGAGACTGCAGCAGATCAAACAGTGAATTACACACACACACGACTCAGGTCCCTGGGAGCACCGGCAGATGAGCTGAGGGGAGTGTACCTCACCTTTATACTCCCTAAGCTCATGTACGCCGCCCCAGCGTGGTCCTCCTCCCTGAACCTCACACAACGACAACAGCTGGAGAGGGTTCAGAGGAGGGCGTTCAGGGTCATCCTTGGGCCTGCCTATAGGTCCTATGAGGACGCCCTGACCTGCCTGAGTCTGCCGAGGCTGGCCACAAGACACCAGGAAGCCTTGGAAAAATTTGGGGAAGGACTGCTGCGTCATCCACGTCTCCGCCACCTGCTACCCCCCGACATGCCTCCCCCTGCTCGCGCCACCCGACACCATAATCGCGTGGCGCCTTTGAGAGCACCGCGCATGGATTGGTACTGACTTAGCGCGGTGCCCACTATTGTGCGAGCCTTAAATAAATAAGTGAATTCTAGGTTAAGTTTATCCATAGTTAGGTTAAGCATTTCTAGTTCATTATGGTAATGTCCCCCCCCCCTGTACATTTTCAGTGTAATCTTTTACATTGCCTAACTAATAAACCGTTTATTATTATTATTATTATTATTATTATTATTAGACAGAGGAGGGTGGTGGAGAGGGAGATGATGTGGTGTCACTCTGATCACGGGGAGGGACTGGGCATGGACCAGTTGGGGAACCTAAAGGCTTAGTTTTTGAGGTGGCTGAAACAATCAAAGGAAAATTGAAGCCTTCACCTGGTGTGGGGCTAACAGGTGTTGCTACTGAGAAATAATATGGCCAGGATTGGCAAGAAGTCAAGTGCTGGCATCTGTACATTAGTGAAAACAATCTTAATCACAAGTCTTGGGGCTGGTGTTGGATCAACCAAGCCAGTCACTTTATTACAAAGAGGTAAACAACACAAAGTTTTGGGCAATATGACTATTACAACTTTTAGCTAATTTAGACATTGAAAAATAAATCAACAAATGAAAAAAAATTTCATAGTCTTATACTGATGAACAGCTCATTAGAGACACCAGCAGGAGAGTGAAGAAAGTGATCAGACAATAAAGAGTATATAAAATTCCTCCAAAGGAATAAAAGCACAACATTGTCCTTACCATGACCATGATGGGTATTTCCCCAAGTGACTGCCTGTGGGTAAATGGCTCGCCATCATCAACGTTCCACTCTATGTCCACACTGACTGGCGCTATATAGGATGACTTGCGCTCCACACACTCTTTGGGATACAAGTTGTAATCCTTGGCCTGTCCTGCACCTGGTGGGAGTCTAGGCTTGCCTACTGTGGCACCCTAAAGGAGAAACAAGACCACAAAAAATTAGAGATCATGATCTTGAAAAATTATACAGAACGGAGAAAATCGAAATAAAGATAGGAGATTATGTTATAATTAGGAACTAGAAATCATGATAAAAAATTCTGGAGAGAGTAGGTATTACAAGTACAATTAAAGGATAACTGTATGAGCAGAGAAAAAAAAAAATCATGATTAAAAAATTATGTAATCATACCTAGATTTAGTGTAAGACTTATAAAAATAATACTAGTAACATAAAAACTAAAAATAAAGCAACTCTACACAAACCATGGTAAATGAGAACAAGCATAGTAGCTTTAAAGAAAGAAAAGAGAAGAGTCTATCTAGTTGAAGAAGGTATCATTCAATGCATCACTTCATCCATCTATCACACAATCAGACCAAAGAACTTACAGTCACTACAATTTTTACTCTTTTGTCATTCTTGAGGGAGAATTCTAATGGAGGAATATCTGCAACAGCTTCCTGGAGTCCTTTACCCAGAAAGAAGTTAAAGGAGTCCACATGAGGGGCACTCAGAGACACAACTTCCTGCAAAGCATCCAAAAGTTCATTATATAATACACAAAACATCATACAGCTTATACTAGAATTACCTTGTGGCTTATGGGATGCACTTAAAACACCTAAAATAACACCTTCAACAGGACTGCTTTTTTTTTGTGTGTAAAACAAGTTGAAAAATAAGGCGCTGGGATTTCGCCTCATCTTTCAATATGTACATGGATGACCTAAGTGGTTCCCTGGCAGAGTCTGGCGTTGGCTGTCATGTTCACGATCACTGTATCAACTCACTGAGCTATGTGGATGACATGGTCCTTGTGGCTCCATCAGTTGATTCACTTCAGGACCTGATAGTCAGATCTGAGGCATATGCCAGGGAGCATTACATCATGTAAAACACCACCAAGATGGAGTGCATGGTTGTTCCATCCAAAAACTCCAAAGTTCAGTATGTGTGGACAGCTTCACCTACTTGGGGCATGTATTTTCCATAAAGTACATTACGAGTCTTACCAGCTCATTACCCAAGCCATTTTGGTGACGCCAACATTAGCTAACCTCAAGCTTTAATTCAAGAACATCTTTTTGCATTCATGGTTGGAGGCATCGCTTGTTTTTAGATGGGGTTAAGCCCCATCTAGGTAAGAATCTAGGTGTTGTCTAGTGACTCACAAGACAATCTGGACAATAAAAAACAGCTTCACAAGACCACAAGTGTAGGAAACACTATCCTGAGGAAGTTTTCCTTCTGCATTATCGAAGTGAAGAGTTGGAGCTGTTCAGGCACTGCTATAGTATGCACCATAACTCACTATGGGCCAGATACGGTGTCTTCTACACATAGGCTTCATGTCTGTCACAATGACATCCTCAAGTGGCTACTGGGAGTGCCTCGTTGGTTTTGCTCCTCAGAGACATTTGTCTCTAACAACATCAAATGTCTGGAAGTCATTAGGAGACACTCAGTATCTAGTTTAAACCTGAGGGTGGAACAGTTGTGGAACAATCTAGTCACCGCCATCAGACCGAGTAGTGCCTATCCCCAGGGGGTGATGTGCCAGAAATAGCTCTACCTACTGATGGCACACCCTGGATGATAAGCTACCCAACATGATACACATAGATGCTTGTAAGTTGCACTTCACTTGTATATTCATGTGTATATTATGTGTCTGTGTGTGTAAGTCTGTGAATCTGTACATGTTGTTTAGTGTTTGTGTCTGAGTATATCTGTTTAGTGTAATGTAATAATGTCTGCATGAGTGTGTGTCACTTTTCCTTTTCATTTGAGTATATGTGTGTATGGATGCAGGTATGAATGTATACATGTGCATGTACACATGAGTATATTTACTATGTATGCATTGATATATCCTCCTGGGCGAAATAAAGTTATCATTATTATACTGAACCATTAGCCAATATTGTTCTCAGGATTCGGTAAATGTTCAGACTTCAAACTTCCCCTATAACCCCCTAACTTTGCCGGGGCGCCACAGAGATACTAATCTACCAAATTGAGAAACTGCACCTCCGTTTGTGCCTCTCTGGGTTAATCATCTGCTCCTTGTGCCTGTCCCTCAGTACCGGGAATGAGAAAGGCCATCAGGTAAGACAGTAAGACAAACTAAAGACGGCGAGTAAATAAACACAAATTTTCAGCACTTTGCCTTACGAGAATAACTATTTACCTTCCACCTCAGACCACTCAGCCACAAGTCCCGCCGAGATGCACCCTCACCTTATTTTGAGTCTCTGGGATCCTGCCAAAGTGTGGATCCTTTAAATGCCGCAGAGAAAGCTGCACCGAAGCGCTGCCCATCCTGCTGCCACGTGCTGGAGGCCTCACCAAAACAATGCTGGTGATGATGATGATGATGGTGATGGTGGTTGTGGTGGTGATGGTGGATGACCGAGTTTATCTATCACTAGGTCGCTAAATACACTTAAAAATTCTCCTATTACCTCCTTCACTTCACAGCTTCTCTCTCCCATGAGAGAGAGAGAGAGAGAGAGTTTTAATTTGAACTTCTTCTCTGATTGTCTCTCTCCTTCCTCTTTTCCACAAGTCGCACATTGGGGTCAAAAATAGAAGTCGCAAAGTCGCAGTCGCGCCAAAGTTGCAACGTCAAAATCGCACTTGAAAAAAATAGTTTCGCGTAACTCTGATATTAATAATAAGTTTATCATCTTAAAAAAAGTTTGTTATTTAAGTTATATTGATACTTCTGCATACAGAGGTACAACTTTCCCTGTTCTTATATTTATAGGTGGTAATAGCAATAATAAATGTAGGTATAGGTAGATAGGGTAATGTGAATCCTACCTGTGAGTTTCATCCCTCTTCTTATCTCTTCTATCAACCATGCAAGGAAGAAAACGCTGATGATACCTAGTTATTATCGTAATGCATCGTTTGATGATTAGGTAGGTAGGTATAGTAGGTACTGAAAAAAATATATTAGCAGTACCGAGAAATATAAGGAGGGTAAAGTCTTAAACACTCTCACCTTTTTTCTTAAATCAATCTCTATATAATACTTAACCTATCTTTAAGTATTATCTGGTGACTAATACCATGGAAAATAGAGTAACAAGTATTAGAGCCGATAAATACAATAACGCCGAAGTCCCCCACAGTCTCTTCTGTCATTCCTCTAGCCATTGCCTCACCCCGGCGATGTGACTGATCCACCTGCCAGCCTTCCTGTAGCGGCCCGTCCCTCCCAACCCACACCTGCCTACTCCCAACGACCACAGCCAGGTGAGGTGTGCCTGATTGTGCAATTAGGTGGCGCGTGGAAATGACTATGGCTAAATTGAACACCTCCCGCCCCCTCCCTTCCTCCCGAGTTGTTTTTCTGCGCCGTTACTTGCCCATCTCTCTCTCTCTCTCTCTCTCTCTCTCTCTCCACTTCATTTGGTATTGCATTCGTGTGTGTGTGTGTGTGTGTGTGTGTGTGTGTGTGTGTGTGTGTGTGTTCTGCTAGGGCAATGATATGTTTCCGTTTGATGTAGGCATATTTTGTATTATCAGTCTCTCTCATAAACCTTAAATATTTCTGAGAGAGATGGATGTGAATTAAACAAAAGTACTTCTGATTTATGGCAGAAATACTTCGCAGATTAATTTGAAACACAAGAAGAAAAAACAAAAGGAAAAAAAAGTCAGTTTTTTTTTTCTTGATATTTATCCTAATCTAAATACGACCCACTCAGTAATTGCAAAACCTTAAAAATTCCACTTAGAATGCAGTGTGATAGGTCAAGTAAGAAGAAAAAATCCAATAAAATGTTAACTATTAACATTTACACACACACACACACACACACACACACACACACACACACACACACACACTAACTAGTGTAATATGCAAGATGTGTGAAAAAGTAATAAAGAAGCAATGGATTGAGTTTCTTGAAGACAACAAAATATTATCAAATAGCCAATTTGGTTTTAGAAAAGGTCGGTCATGTGTGACAAATTTATTGAGTTTCTACTCTAGAATAGTTGATAAAGTACAAGAGAGAGAGGGATGGGTTGACTGTATTTATTTAGATCTAAAAAAGGCTTTTGATAAAGTGCCACATGAAAGATTACTATGGAAGTTAGAGGAGAAGGGTGGCTTAAAAGGAAGCACATTGAGATGGATGAAGTACAAGATAGGAGAACAGTAGACAGCGGAGTGCCACAGGGGTCAGTATTGGCACCAATACTTTTTCTCGTATATATAAATGACATGCCAGAGGGAGTGAACAGCTACATAAATCTGTTTGCGGACGATGCGAAACTGTGCAGAGTCATTAAACAAAAGAGGATTGTGAAATACTACAGGAAGACTTAAACAAGATCTGGAAATGGAGCAAAAAATGGGAGATGGAATTCAATGTGGACAAAAGCCATGTCATGGAAATGGGAAAAAGTGAAAGACGACCAGTGGGAATCTATAAGATGGGAGATGGAGTAGAACTAGAAAAAGTAAAAAAGGAAAAGGACTTGGGAGTGACAATGGAAGAAAATAATCAACCGGTTAGCCATATTGATAGAATTTTCAGAGAGACGATAATTTGCTAAGGAATATTGGAGTAGCATTTCACTATATGGACAAGGAAATGATGAAGAAATTGATAAGTACTAAAATAAGACCTAGATTGGAATATGCAGGAGTTGTGTGGACTCCCCATAAAAGAAACACATAAGAAAATTAGAGAGACTACAAAAATGGCTACAAGAATGGTTCCAGAATTTAAAGGGATGGCATATGAGGAGAGACTAAAGGCAATGGATCTACCAACCTTGGAGCAGAGAAGAGAGAGAGGGATCTGATACAAGTTTATAAATTGATTAACGGAATGGATGAAGTGGATAATGAGAAACTGATCCTGAGAGAAGAATATGACTTTAGAAGCACAAGATCGCATAGTAAGAAACTAAGGAAGGGACGATGTCTGAGAGATGTTAAAAAATTTAGTTTCCCGCAAAGATGTGTTGAGACTTGGAACAGTTTGAGTGAGGAAGTGGTATCAGCAAAGAGTGTACATAGTTTTAAAGAAAAATTGGATAAGTGTAGATATGGAGACGGGACCACACGAGCATAAAGCCCAGGCCCTGTAAAACTACAACTAGGTAAATACAACTAGGTAAATACACACACACAAGCCAGAGGACCGGGGTTGGATTCCCCGGCCGGGTGGAGATATTTGGGTGTGTCTCCTTTCACGTGTAGCCCCTGTTCACCTAACAGTGAGTAGGTACGGGATGTAAATCGAGGAGTTGTGACCTTGTTGTCCCGGTGTGTGTTGTGTGCCTGGTCTCAGGCCTATCCGAAGATTGGAAATAATGAGCTCTTGAGCTCGTTCCGTAGGGTAACGTCTGGCTGTCTCGTCAGAGACTGCAGCAGATCAAACAGTGAAACACACACACACACACACACACACACACACACACACACACACACACACACACACACACACACACACACACACACACACACTCTCTCTCTCTCTCTCTCTCTCTCTCTCTCTCTCTCTCTCTCTCTCTCTCTCTCTCTCTCTCTCTACTGTTAAGAATGTTTTCCTGGCAACCAGTAAGACACTCGGCTTCCTGCCACAGCCACAGCCTCCCATTCTAGGTGTTGATGTTACGTTGAATTCTGACTCCCTTTTCTCCCTTTTTTCAGGCATGGCAGGAGAGCTGAGTGTCTGAAGGGTTGTCATGTTGGGCTTTCTTTGACACTCTCCCTCAGGGTCAAACACACTTACCCCTACACATGAGAAACACTCTTACCCTTGGCCACGATGGACCGTTGGTTCTGGTGTGACTCGAGCCTTGGTCCCGGTGAGGCTGTGGCTGCCTCGGCAAAATCTATTCGACTGTATGATGGAGACAAGAAGACAGGATATGAAGATGGCCACCTCACACTCACTAATCAGAGGCTGCTGTGGCGCCATGAGAGCCAGTCGTCATCCTTGGGGCTGCCACTGAGCCTGGTGGTTCTTATTGAGGACGAGGCTGGTGGTTTCACTTCTAGTCCAAAACTTGTACTGCACTTGGCCAGTCCTCCACCTGGCCAGCCCTCAGGCCCTATTGCCTCCAGCCATGCTTCCTACGTGAGGCTTTCCTTTAAGCACGGTGGCTGCAGCAGTTTCCAGCAGGCCCTTCAGAAGGCACTTGAGGCTCGAGCATGGGAAGCATTGAGCACACCTCAGCCAGCCAACAGTGTGAAGGCCTCAGGAGCAAAGAAGATCCATACAGGCATTCTGGGCATTGAGCGGGACATCCAGAAAAAGCAGGAGGCAGCCAGCCAAAACATAAGCCGTGCCTTTGAGGACTTGAAGAACCTTATGGATCTAGCGAAGGACATGGTGAGCCTCTCACGCAGCATCTCCAACAAAATCAAAGAGCACTCAGTCTCAGCAGATGACACCACACAATTCAGGTCATATCTCCTAAGTCTGGGTATTGATGATCCTGTGACTAGGGAAAAGTATGGCTCAGCAACACAGTACCATCACCACCTGGCACGTGAGGTTGCTGGGGCCTTGGAGGAGCCTGTGGAGGAGGCTGGAGGAGTGATGCTTCTCTCGGAAGTGTACTGCAGGATTAATCGGGCACGAGGCCTCCAGCTGCTCTCCCCCGAAGATGTTGTGCAGGCGTGCAGCCTCATGCGGACACTAGACCTGCCTCTGAGCCTGCACACATTTGAATCAGGAGTCCAGGTGGTGCAGATCACTGGCTTGGACCAGGACAAGGTGGTGAAGGACACAGCACTGGTGTTGTCATGCCATGAAGTAGATGGTATGTCAGCTGGCGACCTGGCCAGGGAGTGTGGCGTTCCTCTCCTGTTGGCACGAGAGAGGTTGCTACAGGCAGAGTTGCATGCCCAGGCTGTGAGGGATGAGTCCAGCGAGGGACTGAGGTTTTACCCAAATTTGTTCTTCTCCCGCTCCTAGCCCCTTAACATCCCTCCAGACTGACTCACCTCGCATCAAGCTCTTCCTCCGCCCACTGGGGACTGGCGAAGTGTACACCAATTCATCAGACTTTCCTCAGGTTTGCTGATCTGTTACTGTCTGAGGGAACTGCAGTACACCAGCAGGAAACAACAGCAGAACCTGGTATGCTAGGCCTTCTTACTCAGTCCTTCAAACAAACTTGAGAAGCTGACCACATGGGCGGAGGCTGTGCAGTCTCTCATTCTGTCGGCACAAAATAAGGGAATAGGAAGTGTAATTACCACTGATATACAAAGCCACATATAAACTGCTCTTGATGCAGGACAGTGGGTGAATAAAACACCACATTTTGCAAGATAAAGGAGTGTCTGCCACTTTAATACACTCCCTATTGGAAACAAGTAATGATATCTTTACAATCCAGAATAATAGTTTTGATTAGTCACTTCCTGCTCTTTTCTTTGTTCCTGCATGATGGCCAAAAATTTAGTAAGGAAGATGAGGATATTATTTGTATTTCTAAAGACCAGTTACACGTCCGACAGAAGTAGCAGAGTTCAGTTGAGTGCCTCGAATGCCAAGCTTGGCTCTGATGCCATACCATGTGGAAAACTGAGGCTGTGCTATGTAGTAGGCTGGGAGTGATGCCTTACATGATTGTATGAATTAATTAGCCTAGATTTGTTAATATTAAGCTGGAAAGTAATTGTTTTTTATAGCGAGTTAAGCACCATTTGTCACTGATTAGCCATCAGTGAACTGCTGTATCTGCTCATGACCTTCAAGCTTTTGTGTTGTGGAATGAAGAGTTCAGTAATTGTTGTGAAAAATTATGATTAGCAAGGGTGGAGTTATTATTTTGAGGGTTTGCTGTGTGGTGCCATACACTTACAATAATAAGTACCCTATCTGCAATGTTTGCATAATTCTTTTGTAATTTAGGAAGATTGACAGAATAAACGTGAGGAAATATCGTAATTCTTGTATAAAAAACAATAAATGAAAGTTAATTTGTTAAGTTCATTATTTTATAAAATGCATAAATATCATGAATTATTGTGACTTAAGATACCAGAATATCACTTTCTCCTTATATGAGATGAAGGAATGAAAGGAAGCTGTTTGTCAGACAGGTACATAGTCACCTGGGAAGCAGGGTTAGCCCACTCCACTTAGCAGCTGTGGAAGTCCCCATGATCCCTGCCTGGGCCCTTGAGCTCTTAATGAGATGGAAATTTCTTAAAAAATTCTGACCATTTTGTTATAAAAGATCGGATGGTAATTGTCAAGAAACGTGATTCTGATGTTGTCCTTTCATATTGTGTTGGTTCTGATGGGATGGTCATCCAATAGAGTGGGCATTATCATAAACCTTTGCTAAGAAATAAAACCATGTTAGTTGTGGGGCAGGGGACCAAATCCAGATTCTGTCTAGAGCAACCACAAGAGTTGGAGTCCAAACCTCTGATGGCAAGCCCTGATGGGTTGTGCAGCACATTTTAGATGGTGCCTCAGATGGTATGGTGTTAGCTTGTGATTGAGCATGTTATTCAGATGATATGAAGTGGATTATGAAGTGCTGATTCAATAAATGCCTGCAAAAGCTTTAGTATACATGATATTCATCTCCTGTGTACCCCATGTATGTCCAATGGTGTACACTCAAGGATCACCAGGACCTCAGCATCTATGCTAGGTGCTGTGGTGATGATGTGGGCAGCCTCAGAGGATGTCAAGTTATACACAATTATATTGCAAATGTACCTGTGTGTGTGTGTGTGTGTGTGTGTGTGTGTGTGTGTGTGTGTGTGTGTGTGTGTGTGTGTGTGTGTGTGTGTGTTATTAGTTTTGACATTTTCTTCATTTGACAAAACTTATAGGACCTATTTTTAGATATTTCAATAAAGGTCAACAGTTACACACCATAAGAGAGTATTCTTTTCACACCAGTATATTATCTACTTCTGGAGAGACATGACATGAGGATGCAGTGTGTTGGTGCTCTAGTGTTTATGATGACGTCTCTATTACTCTATGTACAGCACAGATGTCTTAATGGTTCGGCCAGGTGGTGTTTTCATAATGCTAGAATTATTTGTTTTATGACAGATTTGGATTTTCTTACATAATAGAGAACTGATGGTTTAGCTGGGGATGCGTGTCTCTAACACAGGAATGATTTTAGTTTCATTAATGATACACAGCATGGTTAAGTTTTATGCCATTTTGCACTAGTGCTGGTTTTAGTGTGGGTGTGCTGTATGTGGGACAGCCAAGCACCCCTAACTTGCCTCACCCTCACACCCAGGCTGCTGCTGCCATGGCCTCAGCATCCAGCACAAGTGCTAAGAATCTTTTTGCGGACTCAAAATCTCTCCTGGCTAGGCGGGTGCAAGTCAATGTTAACAACATGGGCTCCATCTGCCGTCAGGTTAACCGAGGCTCACAGTCAGCTGACATGCTCACCCACTCTGCCCGGAACATGGCTCTCCAGGTTAGCGATCATCAGTGGCTACAGTGGTTGTGTAGTTTTGTAAGGAAATCTTAAGATGAGTGTCAGATAAATTAGCTAAACATTGCGAAGCTTTCAAGACACTCATGCTTGATTTCTCTTACAAGGCAATTAGTTCCTGCTGTGTAGATCCACAGCCTGGCCATCTTGTTGGGATGTGTGATGTTTGAATGCTGAATGATTGATTGATTGATTGATTGGCAGCATGTGGGCCACCTGTGTAATGTGAGGAACTTGAGACAGTCTGCTGGTATCCACAAATGGTAAAAACATGGAACTTTTGAATTGATGTTTCTGAAGAAATAATGTAATCAGAAAACGACACTTGTATGTGAAGGGACCAGGGACTTATAGAAGTTTCTTTGGTTTTGTCCTTGACTGTGGCAGTTCTCTGTCTTTAAGTGAGTTTTAATCCTTAAAAGGGCCTGCAAATGTTTATAAGTTTCAGCTATTAATTTTCCTTCCAGATTCAGAAATTAATAGAAGCAGAGTATGTATTATTATTACTACCATTACTCTGCAAAATACAAACTAGTGGGAAAACCTGTATGTGTTTTTGCTATTTTGACAGGAGCATGCTATTAAGAGCTCAGAAGAAAACCTACACAGACTGAACATCCTGATGACACACCTTGGGTACCAACACGAGGCCATTCAGCGTTCAGCTCATGCCCTGGAGAATGTCAAGGAGCAGGTATATACAGTGCTAGGTGACGTGGGTACACATTTATTGCATTCACATTGTAAATTCTCATTTATTTCTGAATTTTTCTTCTGTGAGACACCAATATTAATCGCCCTTACACTTTCCCAATATATGAAAGAAATGCATTGTTTATTGTATGTGGTATACAGTATACACTCTTCTTTGCAGTTTTGCTTTGGCAGAGTTAAGTGGATTGACATGTAGGTTGGTGTAACTACATGAATATTTTGTTACTTAGACTAAAAATAATTGCAATCATACACTTTGCAGGTGAGGGACATGCAGCGGTAGAACCACTAGTGTCTGAGCTTGCTCATCTCAAAGACAACTCTATGATAAAAAAAATTTGAATTATAGGAGAGAGCACATTCACTCTTAGTGACGCACTGTACTTACATTAAGAGTACACCATGAAAATCAGCCTTGAGTTCAGAGGAGGCGCTGAACTCCTGGTGAACAATGTGTCCCAGCATTCTATTGACTTGGACGGCTCAAAGTGGACCATTGCAAGCCTCCTGGAGTGGATCAAAACCAACTTGATCCAGGAACGGCCAGAGCTGTTTCTACAGGGTGCATCTGTGCGGCCCGGCATCTTGGTGCTGGTCAATGATGCTGACTGGGAGCTTCTGGGCCAGCTGGACTATGAACTGCAGGAAGGTGACAACATTCTCTTCATCTCAACTCTTCATGGAGGCTGAAGGAAAGACATAACCACACATGAAAGTTTTCCATGGAAAACATTTGTGCTCAAGTGTCAAGTTAGTCAGTAAAGCTCTTGTATTCATGTTTATTCATAGTAGAGTGTTCTTATAATTTCTTGAAATTGATTTTATAATGATGACAACAAAGACAACACCATATGTAGGCTTTCCTTTGACAGCCTCTGTATTTTAGGTATGATGAGTTTGTTGGTAAATCTCTTGTAGCACTAGTCTATTAAAGTTTATTGATAGGGAAGTATTTTGATAATTTCATGAAGTTGAGTATAATTACCACAGTTTTGCAGTGACATAAACATAAAGTGAAATGGAATCATCACCATTCATCGCCATCACTGACAGCATAGGTAGCCTGCTCTAACTGGAGTCACTATAGTACATAGGAAACATCACATTATTATAGTCATTGCTGCTGCCATCTCCTACCAACCTTTATATGCCCTTATTAAGTGAATTTCATTGTATGCAATGTATACTGTTATGCAGGGTGAATCAACTGACCCTCGCCCACGGCTACGTGAAGGCGGGTTCATATGTGCCAATTTGCGACGTTTTTTTTTTTTTTTTTTTTTTTTACGTAGAGTTTCCGACTCATCCCTTCTAGTCGGAAAGTGACAGACGTAGCGTCCAGGGTTTGAGAGACCCTGGTAGCGCCTGGAAAGTACCGACTAGTTAGCGCCTTGATGGGAAGTGAGAGTAAACAAACAGTTACCCGCCAAGATGTCTTCCTCCAGTGACGATGCTGTTGCTTTTTTGGCGTACCGGAAGTCAACAGAAAGGAAAATGCCTGTGGATACGTCCCTGGGTAAGTAGAAGGAGAGAAAGAGAAAGGAGTTTCTACCACACTAAAATAGTTTATAATTCTCATAAGATAATTATTAAACTTAAGAAGATTACGCACAATTGCGATCAAATTAAATCCTAACAAGTCTTCGACTCTCATCTCTAACAACACCTTGCATTGAGGGAAACAGTTCTTGTAGAGTGGCAGCTATATCGTCGAACGACGCTTTGCGCAAGCTTCTTTTACTGTATAATTAATTTCTGAGGCTCCAGATGTGTTCTTTTTTCCCTCACCAACTCTAACAGCTTCTCTATATTTGGAGACCACATTTTCAAAGCTTACTCCGTGACGTCACAAATAAAGTCGCAAATCGACTAGCAAGACCAACATGTTGGTCTTGTTTTGCGACTGCTTTCTACATTCGTTAGACACTTATTGTGAGTCAGAAACTCTACGTACGTAAAATGTCAGTCGCAAATTGGCACGTGTGAATTCGCCTTAGTAATACCATGCATTACATGCAGAAAAGCATTGTATGTACTTCTCCATGTCCTTCATCTAACATTATTATTCTGAGACTGCTGTGAATGTTTAGATATGATGTAAAAATCTCCAGTTTTGTAGCATACATTACATACAGGAAAAGAAGAATTGTATAAATTATATATGTTTTCCATGCCCTTTATCTAGCGTTATATTTTCTGACTGCAGTGAATGTAAAGATGACATAAACCTCCTTCCATCTATACACACATAAAAAGAAAGAAAAAAAAGATGTGAGAGTGTATAAGGTTTCCTAGACAAGGTTAGGGAAAGCAGCAATACTACGGTAGGCTCACTCCTCTTGTCTTGCGTGACTAACTCGCTATTTACATGCACTCTACACGGATGGGAAATTCTAACCTGTTATAGAAATGCATGAAAATAAGACACAAAATGATAGATATAATAAATAAATAGAAACTGATGAACTATTTTGAGAGCAAAAAAGAAAAAAAGGTTATCCCTCAGAGAGAGAGAGAGAGAGAGGGTTACCAAGATTCTATACTCTGTATCTTCCTTGGTTACGACGATATTAAATTCCGGTTCATAATCACAACTTTAAGTAATTTCTTTTATGAGCAGAATGAAGTTAACACCTGAGGATCAATAGTGGTAGTGATGGTGGTGACATAAGCGCAAGGAGGAGAATCTTTTTGTGACATTTGATGCACTCGCGGGACTTCCACCTATAGTACTGATCCATTCCACCGCACCACTGTAACTCCATACTACTAAAGAGAGAGAGAGAGAGAGAGAGAGAGAGAGAGAGAGAGAGAGAGAGCCGGATGAGTGGCAGAGCACGGCATTGAAGCAGATGAAAACAGTGACACCGTGCACTCCTCTCACCGTTCCCCGCGTGCCGTATCGTTATAGTCCGTCACCCAAGGAACAGACTTACAACTCCTGACGAAGCAGGAGGCAAGAAGGTTCGCTGCTCAGACTTCGAGGTACTTACATAACGCTCCTCAGAACCGCACTTTTAATACATCAGCTTCTCTTCTTTGCGTTCAACAGCCTTTATTTAAAGCTACTGGACTTTTTAAAGATGGCTTTTCGATGATGTTCCATTATTTCAGGGAAGATTGCTCATGAAAACTAGACAAATTATTTCTGTATCTTGGAGGATGGTCCTGAAGAGAGACCATAGTTTTGGACTTGTCTACTACACGCCGAACAATCTGAAATGAGAACGGAGAAACTGAAAGAAGTGGAGGTGAAACCAGTAAAAGAAGAGGAGCCGGTGCCCGAATGAAATAAGACGTAATGGTAGAGAATGAACTAATGCAGACGCTTACTAATGGAGTCTTGTCTGTCATCTAGAGAGAGAGAGAGAGAGAGAGAGAGAGTGGGGGGGAGGGAGGGAGAGAGCGAGTGGCGAGGGAGGGGGGGAAATTTGGAAGGAAGAAAAGCAAACAGCAAAATAGACATCACTCTTACTAATGAAAATACTACCATTATTAGTATTTTTAATGATGTGACGATGAGAAACAGGAAAAAACAACAACAACAACAACAACAAAATCGCTGAATAAGAAACATGTGCATTGAAACGCCGGTGTGAGCAACAATCCGCTTCAGCTTTCCCGCGTTCCGTCTGATGCAAAAACTTGAGTTCAAGAGGAGGGGAACTACTGTGGCTTTTACTTCTGCACATTGTAAGCTGACTGACTGTTACATGAGAGAGAGAGAGAGAGAGAGAGCGTGGAGTCTGTGGGGTGTTGGTGGTAGAGGAAACCTTACGAAAACGCAATGAAGGGGGAGGAGGAGCAGGCGGTGGAAGAGGAGGTTAACAAGCCACAGTGTACGAGTATCAATACGTAGAAGGTGGGTTGGAAGAACGACGCACTTCCATAAACAGTTAATATGAAGGCAAGAAAGTTGGCTGGTGGAAAGATGCAGTTACAGTGAGAGGTAGAGAACGGAGGTAATTTGTAAAGAAGAGAAGAGGGGGCGAAGTTATGTGGATCAGTGTTCTCAGGTGAGTTTGTGGACTGATTGACATAACCTGACAGTGACACAGATTCTTCTTTTCACTTGGTCTCATGTCCAGCAAGCGTCTCTCTCTCTCTCTCTCTCTCTCTCTCTGGTGTGTGTGTGTGTGTTACTTTTCCTCTTTTAGCGTCTTTAGTTGTTAAATTTTTCTCCTTATCGTCTGTTTTTTCCTCTCTATAATTGTCTCTTCTTATTTTCTCCTTCGTGACTGTTTTCCTATTCCTTCTCTTCTCCCGACACAGTATTACAAACGCTACCTCGACACTGCTTGCGTTTCTGTGTGCATTGTGTATGTCGATCTGTATTCATCCGCGTAATTCAATGGTAGCTACATATTTCCTAGACTGCTTAGCACCTCATTTTAGCATATCGAAAGTTACAGAGGTTTCCAAATGCGCTTTTATGACTTATGTTAGTTTAAGAAGGATTCTGCATCACCAGTGAGATCCAGCATCCATAAGAAAACGATTAATCATCCTTATCCTCTTCGTAATCTTTCGTGAGAACCCAGATTATTTAAGAATGCGGAGCCATGAATACCAAAGCATACATTTCCCTTAATGAATAGATAGACTACTAAATAGAATAGACAGGTGGATAGATAGATAGATGCTTGATTCAGATTAGATAATGTACGAAGTAGATAACAAGTGAATAAAAAAAAAAAAAAAAAAAAGAATGGGAACTTCCAAAGAACGTCGGAGAAATTTCTGGATGCGGGTGACAGTGGTGGAAGTTGGTACACGTAACAGATGTGTTTTTGTACAGGAATTGCCGCGTGTAGGCCGACTTCTCGCAGGCACCCCCCCATATTTTCGTATGTACTTGTGATATATGTATGTGTAATAATTTCTGCACGTGCAGGGTTGACGTGGGTGCGCCGGAGACGACTTCAGGGAACATGGCAGCTCCTCATAATCCTCCTGTCACTCGCGCCCCTCCGCTTCGCCCAGGTCTGTTACTCTCTCACCGCCCTTCTGCCTTTGCCTCCTCTTCTGCTACCACGCCTGCTACCTCTACTGCTACTGCTACTACCACGCCGCTGTCTGCTGAGTGCTACCTCTCGCCCCAGCCAAGTGCTCCGCCGGCAGAAGAAATCCAGCCTCGTCTGCCTGTCACTCCCCCGAGCCGATTCAAGCGTTTTAAGATCTTCATAAGGTCTGCCAATAAAGGTATTACGGCTTTGGGCTTTGTATGTTTGTATGTGTACCGTGTTGTTGTTGCTGTTGTTGTTGCTGTTGTTGTTGTTGTTGTTGTTGTTGTTGTTGTTGTTGTTGTTGTTGTTGTTGTTGTTGTTGTTGTTGTTGTTGTTGTTGCTGCTGCTGCTGCTGCTGCTGCTGGAAAGTTCGAAGTAACGACGTGAAAGGAGATAAAAAAAAAAGAAAAAAGTAATGATAACACAAATGTACGTATGTAGTCTTTATTTCTATCGTCATCGTCGCCTTCACTTTTTTTTTGTCATCTTCATTATCATATTTCTATTGTCATCACCATCATTCCCGTTTCTTCAAGCAAGCTGTGTCAGAAATCCAGACTGAGAATGAAGAGAGAGAGAGAGAGAGAGAGAGAGAGAGAGAGAGAGAGAGAGAGAGAGAGAGAGAGAGGTGGTGAGTTAAATCGCACTATGTTCGTAATAACGCAGGTAATTATTTTCCGAATTTCTCGGTTTTCTAACAACATATTGATCCCTTCCAGAGCGAAGAAAGCGAGATGAGAGGGCGAGGGATGTGGCAACAGCAAGACAGGTCCTCGCGGCCTACTCACGACCCGGACAAGTGGGCTCCACGCCTCCCACCAGACGCTCCTTCAGGCTAACTGGCGGGGCCCCGGACCCTGGCTGTGGGCACGCCATGCTGCCGATGTGGCTGGAGGAGTCCAACGGCGTCACCTTCCCTGTACATTATAATTCAGTGGTGAGAGGGACGGAGCAGGACTCTTCCTTCGAGAGGCGCTGGGACTCCCTCATAAACAAGAGCAAGGTCCACTCCTCTTGTCAAACGCAGAGGCCGCCAGGCTGGGACAACTTGACTCACCGAAATGCAAGCGTGAAGAAAGACAAGCGTTCCAATTTGTGCCCCTCTATTGTGATTCAGGAGCCCAGCAGAGCGTGGCCGGCCACCCCTATAAGCCACAAGCTCCCTGCTCCTCCTGCTTCTGTGCGTTCCCGAGCTGCGGGTCAGCAGACGCATCATTCTGCAGCTCACGAGCAGAATGCGTTCAACATGAGAAGATTCTCTGAGCAAATGGACGAAATGTTCACAGATGACTTCCTTCAGATTCCACTTGAGCCTGCCACCTCCACTTCCAGTCTTGAGTCAGAGTCCTCCACTTCAGAGGTGGCGCAGCTCTCAGCCTCCATCACTGACATGGCTCACCAATCATTCTTCACCTCAGATCCACCACAACAACTCTCCTCTGTTTCATATGCTGCTCAAGAGACTGCTTCTTCGGACGTTGTTCACCAACTCTCCGTGACTCAGCAATGTTACTCAGACTCAGGTGACGTTCAGCAACTCTCCACCTCAAGTGAGGCTCGGCTCTCCTCCATCAGTGAAACTCGGCCTTCCACGTCCAACACGGCGCACCAGGCCTCCTTCCGCGGTGGCAGTGGTGCTCAAGCGTCATCCTCCAACGCCGGTGACTGTCATATGTGGCTCTCGTCTGACAGTTTCTTCTGCGAGGACTTCTCCCCCAGTGATGGCGACCGCCGGAACGATGAGGAGGCCGAGTATCCTCAGCTTGACTCCCTCCACAGTCCATCCTGTCCCAGCGTGATGCAGACTGTGAGCCCCAGCACGTGGGCAGACAGAGAGCCAGAAGATGAGACAGAAGAAGAGGAAGATGAAATGCAGTTGTCTGCATCGTCATCTCCTAACAGAGTGACTGGGAACACCCATTCCTTCGACTCCCTGCTGAATAGTTCAGACACGGCCATCAATACGGATGTCGCGACTCTTCGTGTGGCGGACGCGCCGCGGCGCCAACACTGGGTCCAGTTTGACAGTATTCCAGTAGAACGGTGGACTTCTGTAACTCCTCCTCTGGTTATTGCACCGAGCGCTCCACCAGCAGAGACAGATTTCAGCCATGTGGAGGCCCCACTCCAGCCTTCCCCACCACCCAGTGTGCCCAGCCTGACCTTTCGAGAGAGGGCAAGGTCCAGTCCTACCCATGCAGGCAACTACAGTGGCAGGCTGATCAGGACCTACTCACAGCGAGGATGTCGAGCGAGTAAGCGTGTCATCAACTCAGTCAGTCGGCGTATGAGCGTTACGGAATACGGCAGGCTTTCTGAGCCTCAGGCGCCCATGTACTCCAGGGCGGCAATGACCATGCAGACTGGACCAGGTCTTTTCGAGGAAACTGCCTCACCTACAGAACCAGAGCATCCCGGTGACGAGGAGAAGCGATTCCAGCCTGAAGAGCTAAACAATAAGCCCATGTCTTCCCTAAAAGAGCCCGCTGCTCCCCGCCGGGTGGGCTCCATGCGAGCATCGCGCATGTCAGGGGCACTCCTGCGGCGGTCTCTGTCACTTAACTCCCCGCGCAAGGAGTCCACCGATGTGCCCTTTCAGAAACTGGCGGAACAGCGTCCTGGCTCATTTCGCAGGGCTTTGGGGGCCTTGGCTCGAAGCTTCAGAAGGAAGTCTAACAAACCAGATACAGCGACCAATGAAAACGGTTCCACCACTCACGGAAAGCAGATGCCCCAGGCCCCGAGGCTACCCCGCAGGGCTGCCAAACAAAGCTATGCCTCCACCCATGACTGGGATCGCCCTGCGAGGTTCGTTTGAATTCGTGTGTTGCTACTCGTTTTCGGATCGCGGAGTGTTAACAGCGAGCCTTGAGACGAGGCCCAGTGGCTGGTGCGGGAAACGAGCCTCTTGGCAGCTGACCCTTTCTTCTGTGCTTCATATTATATGAACTGTTCCCTGTCTTTCTCAAATTGTGGTGTGCATGATTTCTGGCCATTCTGACTTGAAGGAGGTGCATGGATAGTGCAAGGCCGCTAATTCTTTCTTGGCTACAGACGCAGAAAGCTGCGATCACTGGAGACCTTGATGTGTCGCTGACTTGTTATCATGACGATCAAATATGATATGTATCCTGAACAAATAAAATTTTCCACTTACGCTTTCTACATGAGCTTCAGTACCCTAAAAATAAAGAGGAGGTGGACAAATCATAGCCGGAGGTTTCGATGAGCCTGCTTCTGACGCTTCACGTTATAGGTCTGCATGTAGAACAGGGCCAGCTGACCGACCTTTGTCCAGACTTACAGCCGGGGACGTCACGATCAATAACAGTGTACGTACATATACTTTGAACCTAAACCTCTCACGCGTGTATAGGGATTGGTCATAAACAGAGAGAGAGAGAGAGAGAGAGAGAGAGAGAGAGAGAGAGAGAGAAGGTAAGACACTGAAACGTTTGAGAAAAAGGTCATCATTGCTATGGTCCTGCTTTGTAAACATTTAAAGATATGAAGGAAAAAACATGTTTGCAAGGACTCGGTGAAAGATAATGAGATACGTGGGTTTGTATCGCATCTGCAAGTAGGACAGGACCAGAACTATTTAAGAGATTACCCTACAAAGAAATCAGTGTCTAAAAAGTTGTAGATGAATACTGGGAAAAAAAAAGGAAAAGAAAAAGGAAAAGTGACAGTGGGATGATTGACTTCACTCCAGTTTAATCTTGGAAACAGACACTTGTGAGCAGACGGTGTGCGCGTGATTGTCTGATAGAGCACCAGTCGGCGGGAAGAGAACCAGACGTGAGGTCAGCCTTCTCAGTTTCGGTCGGATCAGATGGGAAAATACGAATGCGATACAAAGGGGTGATTCTTGTGCGTGAGAAGAGTTTGTTGTCAAGTGAACGTGAGGCACCCCAGCTGTCCATCTTTCCTTTCCCTCACTCTCTGGGTCATGCAGACACTTAAATGATGCGCCACCAAATTTTCTAAGAGTTAAGAACAGCGGTTGCGTTGTAATTGAGGACGTTAATATGGGTTTTACATAGCAGACCTGATTGCTTGTGACGCTTGTGGTCTGAGCGGTGTTCTTTTGTCGCCGCGAGGCCTGTAGGTTTGGCGCATTGTTTCTCCTTCCTTGAGAAATCGGCAGGTGAATGAGGTTCATGGGATCAGTACAGGTGAAGGAAAGAGGGGAGGAAGGAGAGAAGGGTGGGCGAAAAAAGGACAGCAGTTCCTCGTGTGTCTCCTCCCACGCATGTGAATGGCCAGACAAGGCTACAGCTGCATGACGCAAGGCACTGCCACCCCACGTGGAAGCAGCAGCAGCGTGTCCAGGGCCCTGCTGGGTGGTTCTGCTGGGCATGCTGTTAGATGCAAGCCAGGACGTCCTGCCAACTACTGTATAGTGACAAAGGAGCCGCCGCTGAGCATCACGTTAACTTGGAGCTCAACAGTATTCTCGATCAATGGTTTGCACCGCTGACTGGGAGTGTGCTGTAGGTGTACATTGCATGACTTGCAGCCTGTCCAACGCCGCCACGTGTTAAAAATGGCGAGAATGATGATAAAAACTGATAAAAATAATTACGATATGACTATCAACAACCCCACTTAAACACTATTCCTGCTGCTATTACTACTACAACTACTACTACTACTACTACTACTACTACTACTACTACTACTACTACTACTACTACTACTACTGTTACTACTATTACTACTACAGCTACTATTACTAGTCCTATGACTATTTACAACAACAACAACAACAACAACAACAACAACTACTACTACTACTACTACTACTACTACAGCAACGATACCGGCATAATCATCACCATCAGCTACATCAAAACAACAAAAATACCATTCATTGTCTAATAGGGAGACAAACACTCCAGATAAAATTGTATCGCTTACTTCTTTTTTTTTAATGACTCGTCCCACTTCAAGCGCCGTTCATTCAGTGGTTGTGAGTGGTCAGGTCTCACGAGTCCTCTGGGGGTCTCACAATGACCTGCTCACCTCAAGGCCAACAACAGTCAGGGGAACGTCCCTCTTGTGTCTGGGAGCATCGCCACCCGCCACTCGGCTATACTTGAAATAGATAAGGGCTCTGAAATCCCTGCCAACACTACTACTGCTGCTATCACTACTAGTCCACTTATTATACAAAAAAAAAAAAACCTACTATTGCAACAACAACAAATGTTACTACTACTACTACTACTACTACTACTACTACTACTACTACTACTACTACTACTACTACTACTACTACTACTACTACTACTACTACTACTACTACTACTACTACTACCTACTACTACTACTACTACTACTACTACTACTACTACTACCACCATCACCACCATTTCTACTACTACTACTACTACTACTACTACCACCATTTTTACCACTACCACCATTACTACTACTACTACTACTACTACTACTACTACTACTACTACTACTACTACTACTACTACTACTACTGCTGCTGCTGCTGCTGCCATGATATTTAGCTTTCAGTCAGTTACAGAAGCAGTGATATGAATACTGTATTATAACAGAGTATCATGAGTATCAGCGTGGTGGCCAAGTTAGGCGTTTCATTGAGCGGCGTGCATCCCCCTGAACGCACCTGTCCTGTTCTCACCTGGGTGCCACGTGTGGGCAGGAGGCAGGCGTTTTCTTCCCATGCTCACCCACGCTTGCCCACTATATCAATGCTTCATCCTGTCCTGGCCACATATTGTCTTCCCTGCACTCTCGTAGACGTGTTCACCTTGCCAGTGAGGTGAGTTCCTCTCTCCTGTAGTAATAATAAGAGGTTGCTTTCTAACACTGAATAACAACCTTGTAAGACTTATAATACATTGCTTTTATAAACATATATACATCCCTACCACTAACCTCCATCTGGTCTCTATACACCTCCATCTTCCTCTGATTCAATACAAATACTCCTCCCTTTACCTCTCCCTCACACCCATCAATCTCTTTTCCCTCAGCAGTGCCAACCATGCGTGGATTCTTTCTTGTTCTCCTGTGCTGGGCTGCGGCCGACGCCTCCACTCTCTTCCAGGACTGTGGTATGTGTGTGTGTGTGTGTGTGTGTGTGTGTGTGTGTGTGTGTGTGTGTGTGTGTGTGTGTGTGTGTGTGTGTGTGTGTATCTGGTAGTAGTAGTAGTAGTAGTAGTAGTAGTAGTAGTAGTAGTAGTAGTAGTAGTAGTAGTAGTAGCAGCAGTAGTAGTAGCAGCAGTAGTAGTAGTAGTAGTAGCAGCAGCAGCAGTAGTAGTAGTAGTAATAGTAGCAACAACACTAGTAACAGTAGCAGCAGTAGTATTGATGCAGCAGTGATAATAACACTAGTACTAAAGACATCATATCCAATACCTCTAATCTAACTTACGCTGCAGCAGAAGAAGGAGTGTAGCACAAGCTCATTATTCTTTCTGTCCTCAGGCTCCGTGGGTTCAGATGTGGTGCTGAACGTGGAGGGCTGCGAGGTGCCGCCCTGCCAACTCAAGCGCGGCGAGGTGGTGGATGTCAACTTCAAATTCACAGCAAGTAATTATCCTTCCAAACTTCCTCACTCGGAGATATTTAAAGTCCTTATATTGAAACGCTCTACTCTCTCATTATTGCTATTTCAAGGCTCACAAAAATAACAGTCGGGTTCTCAAGAGTATTTTTCCTTAAGTAATAATGTAAAAATCTTGTTTATTTGTCATTAGAGCAGTGAAAATACTCTAGAAACATCACGCATCTTGAAACACCACTTTCTCATCACGAGTCGGTCACAGAGATGATGAGTCGGCTCCTCAAGAGTGCTTCTCCTGTTAATATAGTATCCAAATTTTGTTAACTTTATTATCATTGCGTAGAACCGTAAAAACAACCTTGAAAATCTATGTAACTTCAATTGCAGTCTTTTTGAAACCTGTCATGGTGAGGAATAGAAGTGTTTCAGAATACATAGGTGAACTCCTGACCACATACATAGATAGATCTTATACTTGTGTATATAGTATTGCGCCGCACGATCCCGCTTCCCTACCAGAATCAGTCAGTCATCAGTCATTTAGTAATATGAAGCCAGTGATTTTCTGAGGAAGGATAAATAAGCATGGCTACCAACCTAACCATTCGGACACGGGTAGGTTTAGTGGCTTGTTCTAGCAGCCTAGCTTCTTTTCTTAGGTTCTATTCACCTTCCCCCATCAGGCAAGGACTCTGCTGGGTTGAAAATCAAGGCTCTGGCTAACATTGGAGGCATTGAATTCCCGTGGGTAGGCATCGACACAGATGGCTGCCACTACACCTCGTGCCCCATCTCGGCTGGCTCGCATGTTGATTGGACTCTGCCTGTGGAGATCCTGACGGAGTACCCGGCTGTAAGTAGCGACTGATTACTGACCAAGATACATTTTCCTTTTTTTCTTTCCTTTAACTTTCTTTTTCCTTTTATCTCTCAGTTTCCTCTCTTACTGAGTGACTAACTGACTAATTATCACTACCACTACCACCAACACCACCATCACTACTACTACTATTACTACTGCTACTACCATCACTACTACTACTATTACTACTACTACTACTACTACTACTACTACTACTGCTACTGCTACTACTACTACTACTACTACTACTACTACTACTACTATTACTAGCTACTACTATACCAAACCGTTGTTGTTGCTGTTATTGTTTTTGCTATTGCGTTATTTACAAGGTAGATAGGTGGAGGAGGAGGAAGCAAATAATAGAAATAGAGGAGGAGGAGGAGCAGTAGGAGGAGGAAGAGGAGAAAGAGGCGGCAGCTTGTCTTTTTTATGTAATACATCTACTAGGCTTTATGACAATATTTAGTTTAGTTAATTCCCCTTCAATTTTGCGATGTACAACAATTAGCAACATTATATGTAAGTAATATATGGAGTATTTTTAAGCACTTACCATCATCACCACCATTACTGCATCAAGCTATACTAACGACACTTTTCTCCCCCTAACAGATTAGCTTGGTCGTAACCTTCAAGCTCTTGGACGACTCCGGCAGTTCTCAGACGTGCGCTCTTCTGCCGGCAACACTTATTTAAACTTTGCTCCTTCTGCTCCTGCTTCTTCTTATCTTCCTCCTCTTCTTTCTCCATCGCCTCCTTCTCTTTCCGTTCAATTTTTCTTCTGTATTTGCCTTTCTCTTTAGTTTTCCTTTATCTGCTCTTGTTCTGCTTGTTCTCTCCTCCTCCTCGTCATGTTACTCCCCCAACTCTTCTCACTCATATTTTTCCCTTTAATTTTCCTTTATTTACTTTTCTTGTCATGCGTCTTTATCATCGTCGACTTCCTCCTCTTCCTTCTCCTCCTCTTAATTTCTCCTCCTTCCTGTTCGAGATTCACCTGCGCCTCTTTGGACTCTCTTATTTATTGATTATGTGAACAGCGTTGTGAATTATGTAGTCGTGTAAGCTTGAAATAAATGGTGATTAGAAGCAATAGTTATGTGTGTGACTGCCCTTCAGAGAGAGAGAGAGAGAGAGAGAGAGAGAGAGAGAGAGAGAGAAAGAGACGTTGGGGCGAGGGAAGGGGGCGGCATGGTTTTGAAATCTTATATTTTTCCTGGATATTGATTACTCACACTTCTCCTACACTACGCTGCTTGTACACTAATTCCAAAACATAATTAAATTTTCATACAATGATTTATGTGCCTTCTGGATGGATTAAATCATCTAGGTAAAAAATGAAAACGCACGAAATTGATCAATGTTACCAATGCAGGCACTTCATTAAAACCCTACAATTGTTGCAGATAATTAAGTATATATTTTGGAGATAGTTATAACATGAAATACTATCGCTTACTGCATGATGAGAGATATGTTGATGAGTGAGGTATATATACTACTGGAAAAGTATATATAGGTAGGTAGGTTACACGTACTTTCCCATTAAAGAATGATATGCTACACATTTTCTATAACTGTCTGAAGAAGGGTCGAGGTACATACAACAAATTGTTACTGGTATTGGTTTTTGGTATCTCCAAATGAGAATACACATATTACGTAATTGCTGCAGTTGCTAATGAAACCGAATGTAATTATTCTTGTGTGATGACTAATGAGACAGATGAAGATGAAACCTGAATACAAAACAGTCTGTGTTGAAAATGGAAATCTAGGCTACAGTAAAAGCAGAAAGTAGTTTACGTGACTAGTACATGGTGAGAAAAGATGCAAAAAAAGTACAGTACATTTAAATTGTGAGCGTTGTCATGAATCATTATACCACAGTGATAAGATGGCTCATTGCTTGGAAACGCGACATTGCTGATTTTTTTTTTTTTTTTTTTCTTTAGTACGACTGAAAGATGTTGATGGAGTAGGTCACAAGGATAGGTGCTAAGAAGTGGGTTTTGAACAATAAGATGCAGCCCCTCACTTAATTAAGACCAATGAACAATATTAAGGGATACATGTTCACTGCTCACTGCTCGGTCTGTGTGGCGTCAAGAGTACCGAAGCCCGGGTGGTGGCACAGGGCGTCTGGCTGTACTGTAGGTTAGGTAAGGTACTCCAGCTCGGCGTCAGCACCTTGCAAGCAACTAACTCACGTGTACTGATATGTAATAATGTAAAATTTATCTAGAATAAAGACTTGTTTCCCTGGTAATAATAATAATAAGAAAAATCTAGACAAGTCGGCCACAACAATGATCTCCGTGTTTACTATATCATGACAAAACAAAAGTATTAAAAGTTTGAAAAATGAATGCAGTAATGAAAAGAGTAACTTTCAATACAGAGCTAGTCCCGTTCAAAGTCCTAGATGTAATGAGTGACGAGTGAGGCGAGTGACGAGAGTAGCAGCGGTGAGTGTGTTAGTGTCATGATGGCAGCTAAACACAGGAGAGGCGAAGAGGAGCGGCCGGCAAAGAACAAGAAAAATGCTTCCTCCCACAAAGACAACACCTCCTCCAAGACACACAAGCAGGAGGAGGACAAGAGGCCGTCCATGGTGGTTGTGCTTGTCTGTGGTAATGATCTGGGAGGAAAAGCCGCCTGTGGTTTTCCTTCTCATTTAGATCTTCCTTCCCATCTCTCTCTCTCTCTCTCTCTCTCTCTCTCTCTCTCTCTCTCTCTCTCTCTCTCTCTCTCTCTCTCTCTCTCTCTCTCTCTCTCTGCTAGTATTATGCCTGTGTCCTTCCCCAGCATCCTGTCACCTCACTTCTACCCTCTATCACTGCCACCACTTGAGGCAGAGTTGCAGTGACTTACCACCGCCTGTGCTTGCTCTTCGTATACAGTTTTGTTTGTGAATTAGTATAATTAATAATTAGTTTTTAGATTTACACCATAATTCACTCATCCTCCTTACCTACCTAGCTAGGGGACTGCATGCCTTCTGCCCCACATCTGGGATACTAATCTAACCTAACCTAGTCAGGGGTTGTTCCCTTGAAACTCTATCAGGGATAGAACCTAACTTGTCCTACAAGATCAGGCCTAGGAAATTTTTTGCAGACGTGTTTATATATATATATATATATATATATATATATATATATATATATATATATATATATATATATATATACGGTACAGGAGAGAAGACCCACAAAGGACAGTTATCTTCATTATATCCACTTCACACAACGTTTCGGAAAGTACATATCCCATCTTCAGGTGTACAATAAGGCACTGTAAAACCACACGTAAAACATTAAAATATGACCAGACACAGTGGTCGTGCTACTAGTTCCTCCAACAGGTAAGTGGGGAGGGAGACTGGCATACCAATATTTATAGGCTCCTACTCATTAGCTGGCAAAATCTGATTGGTTTACTAAGGATTTCCTATCCAATACAATATATAACACAATATTCTAATCTGTCATAGCTGATGCAAAAAAGAGGATAATTTAACGGTATGATGTAAAACAGTTAGTCTATTACAGAAATATTTTAGCCCAAACAAAATTCTCAAAGCTGATTGGTTGAAACAAAGTACATGTATATGAACCTCGAATCCTAACGTATATTCGTTAGGATTCGAGGTTCATATACGTGTACTTTATTTCAACCAATCAGCTTTGAGAATTTTGTTCGGGCTAAAATATTTCTGTAATAGACTAACTGTTTTACATCATACCTTTAAATTATCCTCTTTTTTGCATCAGCTATGACAGATTAGAATATTGTGTTATATATTGTATTGGATAGGAAATCCTTAGTAAACCAATCAGATTTTGCCAGCTAATGAGTAGGAGCCTATAAATATTGGTATGCCAGTCTCCCTCCCCACTTACCTGTTGGAGGAACTAGTAGCATGACCACTGTGTCTGGTCATATTTTAATGTTTTACGTGTGGTTTTACAGTGCCTTATTGTACACCTGAAGATGGGATATGTACTTTCCCGAAACGTTGTGTGAAGTGGATATAATGAAGATAACTGTCCTTTTGTGGGTCTTCTCTCTCCTGTACCGTGTATATATATATATATATATATATATATATATATATATATATATATATATATATATATATATATATATATATATATATATATATATATGTATGTATGTATATTTATAGTTTTCCCACAGAAACTCAGGTAAAGTTTCTCATGATCCAGTAAGTTTTGCAAGGATCACATTCCCAGTGTTGACTGTGATGGTATAAATCTAAAATAATACCATATTGTTATATCTTTATTCTGGAAAAGAATAGACAGAGACAGAAGATAAGGAGGTTGAGCAAGGTTGAAGAAAGAAGGCAAGCCTGTGATCTTTGGAGAGGTGCCAATAGTATGGGAATCTCTATGAAGCCCAGGGCCACACTTCATTGGCTAGTTTAGAGGGATTTGTTTATAGCCAGGAGGAAAGGTGGCATGAGGTCGATATTGCTTCTCCCCCAGTTCAAAGTACACAGAAAATTAAGTAAAATTATGTAAATACCAATATATCCAAATGTACAGTGGCTTAGGCTTACAAAATATTCACTCAGTTACAAAGGATCTGAAACGGCAGGTGTATCCGCTGGGTGGTTTGGACTGGTGGGTTGTACAGAGAAGCAGCCTCTTGAAAAAAGATGTGAAAACATTTGTGCAGGGCAAGAATAACAGACAAACTAAGTAGCAAACAAAGTGCTTCTTTTTAGCACAGAGAAGCACTTTAGTCTTCTTCCCCCTCCACAGCTGATCAATATTGTTGGTATGTGCATCTCTGTTATTTGGGTCCACAAAGTCCAGCAATCAGATGTAGTATTAGTATTACCATGGGAAATGTGTGTTGTGCTGTTTTGCTGCTGAACAAGAATCATTCGAGGCACCTGCTAAATTTTTAAAGGGCTAAACTCTCCATGGCTGGTCTTGAATTTAGGTATAATCAACAACTTTATATTCAAGTACCATTACATTTATTTTGACCAGCATGATGATGAATGACCTAGCACTCTCATGTCACAGCAAAAAAGATCTAAGTGCAAATTTTGGGCTGGGCAGAAACTACTTAGGCTTCACCTTTCATACTGTACTGGGGCCCTGCCAACATGCATTGATCCAGTATGGTATAATGTTTTACGTAATGTCTACAAAACCATTAGGGGAGGCCTTTGTGTAGTAGTGGAATCATATAGTGTGCTGATGGTGGTGCTGATTTTATTGACATGTATGAGATGACTAACATAGTACTTTTGGTCCCCAGCTTTGTGTATGGGAGTGGTGCACAGCGCTCACGTAGCCACCATGTTTGAGAATGACCGTCACTTCTCACACCTCTCAAATCTGGAAAGAGAGATGACCTTCCGCACAGAAATGGTGAGAAAGTGTGTGTGTGTGTGTGTGTGTGTGTGTGTGTGTGTGTGTGTGTGTGTGTGTTGCCACATAGAGGTTTCTTGCAGCTTCCCTTACATTGCCTATACCACACCACAAAATGTTGCAAACAAGTGAGGTGAAATGAATGTATGTTTATTGCAGGGTCTTTACTACTCATACTACAAGTCCATCGTCAGTGCCGACTCTTTCCTCCTTGGCCTGAACCGCTTGATACACAACAACCTCACAGAGTTTCCAGACGTTATCAACACACTTCAGCGCTTCAATCTTTATCCTGAGGTTGGTTGGAATGCTTGTGTGAGGCAGACATTGTCAGATTTAAAAGTGTTGAATAATTAGGTGTCAATCATCCTTAATATAATCCTTTCGTTTCCATAAATTATTATTGTTGTTATTTTTCCTATTTCATTTTTCTTTTTTCTTTCTTTCTTTTTCTCTCTTTCTTTCTTTCTTTCTTTCTTTTTTTATTTATTTGTTTGTTTTTTTACAGTTTGCCCACTTTTGCAGGTTGTGCTGGGAGGAACATACCGAATCTTTAATGCAGTGACCACCTGGCTTGGTGTGGA
The DNA here is from genome assembly GCF_017591435.1 of Portunus trituberculatus. NCBI lineage: Eukaryota > Metazoa > Arthropoda > Malacostraca > Decapoda > Portunidae > Portunus > Portunus trituberculatus. Next base: position 17,391,715 of record NC_059275.1, read on the forward strand.
AATGCGTGAGTGCTGGCAGGTGAGTCGAGGTCGGGGTCTCTCTCCAGTGGTGAGCTGTGAGGGGCTTGGAGATCCTGTCTATTGGTACTTGGCAGGAGTGTGGCTAAGTGCTGGACTCACTGCTGCACTACTCTTCCTCCATGGTACCCTTTTGAGTGGAGACCTGATGGGAGGTTTCCTGACCACCATCTGCTTCTTCTTCAATCACGGGGAGGCAACTCGTGTTCAGTGGACACCACCCTTGAGAGAGAGTTTTGGCTTCCCCTGGAGTGTGGCGCTCAATGTGGCAGTAACACAGGTCCTGCGTGCACCTCGGCCAGTATGGACACAGCCTCTCCTGGTGGGCACCCTCTCTCTGATCTACTTGCTGTGCTGGCAGTTTGCACAGTTTACTACAGTGGCAGTATTGGGCATTGTTTATGCTCTGTATGCAGTGGGGATGGTACCTGCCCTGCCCATGCTGCTGGTTCTGCTTGGAACTTCATATGGCTTCCTGAATAATGTGGTATTGCAATTTGGCAACTCCCTTCTGGTGTCATCACCACTGGCAGGCTGCCTGCTGGGAGTGTTGCTCCTTTACCTCTTCTTAGAGCCAATCTTTCAGCATTTGCCCTTTCCAACTAACACATTGGCTCAGCTGTCTTTCCTCTTTGTCTCCTGTGCAGCCTGCAAGATTGAGCTCTCACGCATTTTTGGTGTGGAGGATGATGCACACATCCTAAACATCCTTCGTGGCAAGTTCACCAACTACTCAGACTTCCACACACTGCTGTACACCTGCTCACCAGAGTTTGATCTGCTTCCACAAGAGACCATTCAGCGGCTGAATGAGACCTTGCTGCTTCCTGTAGTAGGTCTGGTAATCTTAGCTGTGTTGGACCATACTCTGGGTCGTGTCCATTGTAATATGCTACGCCGGTTGGAGGAGGATGGAGAAACACCTCCTGGTGTTTGGAGTGGCGTGGACCCTGGTGTCCTGTTCAACATTATACTGCTGGTTTTTTATGGGGTCATGGCAGGTCTGATAATGCGTCTCAAGCTGTTTCTGACACCACAGCTCTGTGTTGTAGCCTCCTTACTAGCCTGCAAGAAATACTGGCGTCTCATTGAGCGTCGGGAGGTCCATGTGGCAGTCCTGGCAGTGTTGGTGAGTGGCATGTGTGTCCGAGGTCTCAGAAATATAAGTGAGCAGCATTCTATTCAGGGTGAATATAGCAACCCTGAATTGGAGGAGTTAGTTGAGTGGGTGCAAACTGAAACCCACCAAGATGCAGTGTTTGCCGGTCCTATGTCTACCATGGCCAACGTCCTTCTATCCACACAAAGACCCATTGTTAACCACCCGCATTATGAGCATGCTGGCCTGAGGGAGCGTACCAAGAAGGTTTACAGCATATTCAGCCGGCGGTCGGCTCAGAATGTGTATGAGACTTTGCTATCCATGCGGGTGAATTATGTAGTGCTGGAGGAGTCGTGGTGTATGAGGAAAAGTAGGCCAGGATGTGGCATGGCTGACATTTGGGACGTAGAGGAGCCTCAGAACAGACATAAACCCTCCCTTTGTCCACGACTCTTCCATAGGAACGCTGCGCCCTTCCATCGTGTGTTTGCTAATGATGTTTTTGTGGTTCTACAGGTGCCCTCACGCTATGTGGAGATACCCCCACCTAGGTATCACAGTGCATAGAACCTCATGCTTGTGCTACAAAGATAATGAGGTTTTCATAAAAGGGTGTAGAAACTCCACCTTTGCCATGCGAAGTTCTGCTATTACTTTTTACCTGATGGCAGTGAATGATAAAGTGTATGAATTGAATTTTGTTTGATGATAAGTACTGTAAAGTTTCTTGTAATAAGTGTAAATAATGCTAACAGGTATATAGAGCCGTACAAGTGTGTGTGTGTGTGTGTGTGTGTGTGTGTGTGTGTGTGTGTTTGTGTTTATGTGTGTGTGTGAATGGGGAATTGTGTATATATGTGTATTATATATACATTCACCTTGCAGTTTATGCAAAGTTAAGTTGATCATCAATACACATAAAGAGTATGCATTTGAACGGTGTGTTCCCAAAAGAAGTAATGTTAATTCCTGTGCTGTTCCACAAACATGAATAACTGACCTAGAGGTTTAGAGATCAATGGTATTATCTCATACATAACAGTGTCTGTAACTGATTTCCATCTAAGTTCATGTGGTCTGTTGCTGTCTGATTTAAAAATTCTTGAAGTTTTGCTTTGAGGCGTTTCCATTAGTCACCATTAGCTGAAAATGGAAGAAATAGGTTGTGCCTTGGCACAGCAGCAGCAGGGAGTGTCAGTGACACATGTGGTGGCTTATCTTTGGGTGACCCATGAAGTCATTTACCAGCCTAAAAACTCCACTGCCACTGGCTTGGGATGCTAGAAGACAACTTTCCACCATACAGAGTCTTAGGAATTTATATAGCCTCCCTGATCTTGTACCTTCTATGAGTGAGAACAGTGTCATCACAGCCACCATTTGTGTTGAAAAAAATTTATTATGATTTTTTAATGAATTTCTGAGATAAAATCACCGAATGAACTAAAGAACAGCCTGTTTAAGTGAAGAATTGATCAGTAAAAGAGAGCTTTCTCAGAAGGCCAAGTCAACTTGATGTTCCTCAGCCAGATGTTCAGGCAGTCAGACAGAAAGACAGACTGGCATGCTGAATGTATGCACAGCTGATGCTTTGTATGGTTGTGGTGTCACACATCTGTGTAGGATGTGCAGTGATGGTGTGAAGGAGCATCAAGTGTGATGATGTCATAGACTGGCAGGGAGAGTATGTAAAACTATGTAATAGATAGATAACCAATAACTGTTACTTGATTTTTTTTCTTTTTTATGTAAGAGAAAAGCTGGCCAAGGGCAACATAAAGAGAGTTAGCAAAAAAAAAAAAGAAAATAGAAAAAAAAAAAGGATAAATGTCTTGAAACCTTCCGCTAAAATGAAGTAGTTATAAGAAGTTGAAAATTCAGGAGCAGGTAGGGCATAATTTACCAGAGAAAAGGTATGAATAATTGAGAGTACTGGTTAACTCTTGCATTAGGGAGTTGGACAGAGTAGAGTGAGAGGAAGAAGAAAGCCTTGTGTAGCGAGGCCAGAGGAGAAGAGGCATGCAGTTAGCAAGATCAGAGGAGTGGTTAGCATGAAAATAGCAAGAGATGCAACATTCCAGCAGTGAGAAAGAGGCTTAAGACATTCAGTCAGAGGAGGGGAGTTGATAAGATGAAAAGCTTTTGATTCAACCCTATTTGATAAAACTTGTGCATTGTGCTTATTTAGATTATCAAGAATTGCAACTATTGTCAGAGTTTTGTTAATAGGATTGCTTTCTCATTTTTTCCATTAATAAATATTGACTTATTTTCTATATAATAATTTGATAGGGTGTGTGTGTGTGTGTGTGTGTGTATTTACCCAGTTGTAGTTTTACAGGGCCTGGGCTTTATGCTCATGTGTGTGTGTGTGTGTGTGTGTGTGTGTGTGTGTGTGTGTGTGTGTGTGTGTGTGTGTGTGTGTGTGTGTATTTACCCAGTTGTAGTTGTACAGGGCCTGGGCTTTATGCTCGTGTGTGTGTGTGTGTGTGTGTGTGTGTGTGTGTGTGTGTATGCATGCACTCCAGCATGCGCATGTGTATGCTTGAATAAAATAGCCTGTGGGTGTTGTGTGTTTTGGCAGGCTTTTAATCAATGGTGCCAGTAATGAGAGTGTCTCAGTCATCACTTGTTGATAAATATTAGTGGTGTGATACTGACAGGTATTACTTTGAGTCACTTGAAATAGAAAATCTCACACAAACAACTGAAGAGTAAATTATGCCTTGCTCATATTATATAAAACTCACTGTGAATTAATCAAAATACCTTAATCAAAGTTTGCAGTGAATGTAATTTGTTTATTCAATGAACCATCAAGAAGTTGGGAGTTGTTGCTGTTGTTTTTATACTATCATTGTTGTTGTTATTATTATTATTATTATTATTATTATTATTATTATTATTATTATTATTATTATTATTATTATTATTATTATTATTATTATTATTATTATTATTATTATTATTATTATTATTATTATTATTATTATTATTATTATTATTATTATTATTATTATTATTATTATTATTATTATTATTATTATTATTATTATTATTATCATTATTATCATTATTGTTATTATTATTATTATTATCATCATCATCATCATCATCATCATCATTATACAATATACATATATACACTTGGTGGATAGTTGAAGGTGTTGAATATACAAGTATGGAATAGTCTGGTGTGGTAATGATAAGAAGGGCTTCCTGTGGTTACAGTAGGCCCATCGTCCTGACTGTTCTCTGAAGTGGTCTGCCATTGTCCCAGGAATGCATATGTTGCTGTGACAATAAGGACCATCAGTAACTTGTTTGTTTTCTTTGGTAATTGATAACCACTTGTTAGATGAACAAGGCAAAGAAAAACAGAAAAATCAGTCATGTTGCAGTTGACTTTGATGAGAAAAAGATTTTAAAATTATGCAATGTGATACACAATGGTGATGTTATTTTGACAAATACAAATAATTAAGATAGTAGTAATGGAAATTCAATGGGTCAGTTACATTAGTAACCTGATTTGCTGACTCTGATTATGCTCTTCTGTTATGTCCTTCCATGTTTGGTAAGGTTTGGACGTGAATGTTCGTACAAGTGTGGTTTTTGCATTTGATATTTAGCCATAATTTGGCTTTTGTATAAATGTTTTGTCAAACTCTTTGTAGGAAGAAGCTAAACTTAACATGTGACTCATTTGAAAAAAAGTCAATAAGGTAGAGTAAATGGTTGTTAAAAAATAGTTATCAAAAGTATTTTGGTTTTTATAGTCAATAAAACAGTGAATGATATGTGATGTATTTTTAATTTGTATTATATTTTAATAGAAAAATAAATTCATGATCATATGAAATTTATTATTTTTTGGATGTAAATGAAATGAATATTGAATCTTTTTTTTGCTTTTATTATTCCATTACCAGATTCTGGGAAGATAACCCGAAATTCCTTGAGGCCAGTTATGCCTGAGGAGATGGTGAAACTTCACCTGTGACATTAATGAACTTCACTGGCATTGTGATTATCCGTCTACTGATCCATCTGTGCTCGAGCGATGTGGGCCACTTTCTGTGCTCGTTGGATCACCTGGGGGCAGCGAGTCTTGCGCATGAACCGGCAGTCTTGAAAAAAACCTTCATTACGTGGGAAACCGTTGGAACCGTCAGCGTATGTCACTAGACCTGTAACAAAAAATTTTTGAAGCCAGGGCAAAAATGTGAGAAAAGTGTACTTCGTGTCATTCAGGATTTGGTCTAATTTTATTAGCATATTTAAAAAATATGTATTAATTTGTATTTACTGTAATGATGTGGAGAGATAAACAGTGAAGGTTATACATATTCTCAACTGACCAACATGCAAAGATTAGTGAAGATCTGCCCTCTTAGAGACCCATAGATAAAGAAGGTTTTCAATTAAGTGAAAAAGTGTTTAGCTGTCAGCAGCTACACAGGAGCACACCAAGCAGCCAACCCCAGACACACTGTCCGAGTGGCTCCACAACAATACATGACCAGAATCTCACCGTGACCCCAGATGCGCCCTCCACGGAACTCTCCCTCAAAACGCATATTGTCGTTGCGCCAGAAGATGCCGTGGCCATGGAACCAGCCCTGCATGAACTCCCCCTCATATCTGGAGAGGCAAGACAAGCCTGCTGTACTGCATATTCATTGGGATTCATTTACTTACCTACTTATCTTTTTTTTCTCCATGTGTGGTTTTGAACTTTCCATCTGTCTGCATTACTGTCATCATCTAACTTTGTGATTCATCCTTCCAGTTCCAGTTTTTGATAATGCTTTCAGTACTTATCTTCACAATCTACAAGCTACACATACAATGACTTGTATATATTTTTTTATGGAGTAAGATTTTCTTTGAATCCATAATGGTTGGATTATATGAAGCCCTCTGTGTATCTGGTTTCTTAACTTATTGAATAATAATAGTACATGATTTACAAAAAAGTTCAGAATTTCTCTAATCAATTCACTTACAAAAACATTACCATGTTTATAATAAAGTCATAAATTCATCCTGGGTTCAGGTTCAGAGACAAAAAAAGGAATATGCACAACACCTTGCTCCGTCTGGGAAGGATATCACTCCCAGACCATTGAACAAGCCAGCTTCAAAGCCTCCATCATAGCGTGTGCTGTCTGCCAGTACCAGGTGACCCATTCCGTGTTTCTGCCCCTTATCGTTCCAGTCACCCACATACTGAGTGCCATCTTCATACTTGTAGCTGCCATACTTGACAACACCTGCACGTGATTCTGCCAAAAATTCATGCATTAGTGGCAATTTCATACCCTTAAGATACAGATATATAGTTTTATATTATTACAAACATTTGTTGCTATAAAGTTAAAAGGTCACCAATGAAAGAAAGAGCAGAATGATCCATCACATGCCTGACGAGCAACTCTAAGGACACATTTTAGTTGTGTGAGGCTTTGGGAGAACTGTGTCACTGGCAGAAGTAGTATGTTGTGTCTTCAGCATTCATGATGACACCACCATGGTCGTACTACTACTAATAATAATAATACTACTGTTGCTGCTGTTGCTGCTGTTCCTGGTGCTACTGCTGTTGTTAGTGCTACTACTACTACTACTACTACTACAGCTGCTGCTGCTGCTGCTGCAGCTAGCATTGTATCTCATACTATCATTAACACTAATAGTTAAAGTGGAATTGCTAATTACTTTGAGCCATGTTTGCAGTGGCAGTGATGGATGCGGTGGTGTAGAAATGACGGTTTTCAGGAAACTGTTCGCTATACTTGCTTCTTATATCATGTAGGGCTCTCTCTCTCTCTCTCTCTCTCTCTCTCTCTCTCTCTCTCGTACAGGCACTACTTTAGTCACGTGTAGTGAAGTCTTCTAAGTGCCTTGGAAGTGCTCGGAAGTTTGACATACCACAAGCTCTCTCTCTCTCTCTCTCTCTCTCTCTCTCTCTCAATAATGATGGTTGAAAGGCTTATGATTTATTCATTGATTAATTTATTTATTGACATGATTGATCTCCATAATGTATTATCATTGCTGCCCTCCATAAAGCGAGGCAGCGGAAGGTTTCTATTGGATATTCATAACATGGGATGAGTACTGTACGTATTGTGATCAATGGGTAGAGAGAGAGCTAACCCAGAAATCTGCATGAAAGGAATGCTTCGAAAACTGCCTGCTGATTCCGAGGCGTTTGAGAAGTCATCGTCTCTTTTCTGTTGTGTTGCTGTGAGTGGCCGGTCACCCTCTAGCGTGCTGAAACCTGTTGGCGTTTGCCTTGCAGTATTATGAGATGGGACCCCAGTGACAGTGATACGAGGGTCAGAGTGATTTAGCGAGATGGACCGGGCCTTCAAACGAAACCTTTAGGGTCGTACCAGGAGTCACGTAGGTATGGTTGAGTGTTGAAGGGAAGATAAAATCGGCTACCAGTCATCAGCATTATTGAAACGACAAGTAAGATGTAGGAAACAAATTAATTTCCAACATGATGGTGATAAATGTTGATGGACGTTATAGTCCATTAACTGTAAAGATACACCGTTAACAAGCTTCGTCATCGAACAAGACCGAGCTCAGCTCAGACAGTTACGTTAACTTGCGAAGTGACCATCTACCATGTGTCACACAACTTCATGCAAGAAACACTCATTCTTATATCCATCAATCGCTCCCACTAACCCTACAGGTGCATTATTAAAATCTTAGCTATAGACAAGACAAATTATTTTGCTTCGAAACCAAGAGCCAGATTCGCTCAACATTCATTCAGCTGAACAACAACAAATGGTGTTGCTAACCTTATAAGCAACTCTTGGTGCGGCCCATTGTTCCTGACAAGCTCTGGAAGTCTGGTGTGAGTGAACGAAGTGTTCGTCACTAGGCTGCACAGTTTCAAGGCTCAAAGCGTCCCCTAGTGCCTGCTGAAAGTCATGGAATACTAACGAAAACCAGTGGAAATCAGTGTTAGACTAATGGAACAGTGTATATCACTTGAGGAGGAAAGCCGTCGGCTATTTAAAAATGTAATAGTTAGAACAGTGATACAGGAGCTCTCCAAAGATGTCTCGTTTGTATTTTTATTTGTCTTTATTTATTTATTTATTTATTCAAGAAAATGGTTTTGCGTTGTAAACTCGCTTTCAATGAACACCAAAGGAAAAAAAATCATGAGTCATTAACAAAAATGGAAATAAAAATGTTAGTGGCCATTACAATAGTGATGCAGCGCAGCAGCGCCCTAATGCAGTAATCCTCGTGAGTGACGAAGGAAAAGGTGTGAGTGATGAGGAGGACCCGTATTGCGTCATTACAGTAAAACATCGAGTATTGGTTATGATGTCCTTTGGGTATGGCGGTAGGACTGTGGGACTGTCAACATTGCCTCAGAAGAACGTTATGGCAAAGCAGTTAGTGTTATGTTAATGTCTTGGAAGAACACCTGGGAGAAATGTTTTGCTGGTGGTGGTGATGATGAGAATCTAGCCTAGCGTTACGAGCTTGATTACGTTCAGGCGAAGAAACAGTCCAGACAACAGCCTTATGGAGAAATTGTGGAGTCTCTTGAAAAGTAAGTTATATAGAGAAACAGACACTTCCTGCTATGGGGGAATTAGAATCCAAGTTGTGCGCCTCTAGGATAGGACAGAACATAAGAACAAAAGAAAATGAAAGAAGCTGCAACCGTCAATCAACCCCACACGTGACAATGAGCTATTTCCACCTATCATCCCCGTCCATTTCGTCACTCAGCAGACTGTTCCAAGCAAGATCAGCAGGATTGGTCTTCAAATGAGTAACCGGATGTCTGTGAGTATTCCTTGATTTTGTTTTGTTTTTAACTGTGAACCAGCTATGGAGTTAGTTCATATAATGTTAATATTGATATTGAAAAGCTAAGTAAACCAAAAGAACAGTGGTGTAAATATGAGCTTAAAGCACACTTTCTTGAAAAGTTGTTGCAGTACCCACGTAGAAGGGTGGTACATGTGTATTGTGATGGCTCAGTTGAGGGTACCAAGACAGGATGTGGGGTGTTTGTACGGGAATTTTCTACTCCTGATGAATTTAAAGACTATGAATTTTCAGAGATTGCCTAATAACCTGTCATCAACCAGAACCGAACTATATGCTATCCTGGAAGGCCTTGATATTGTTTCATGCATGGATAAAAATATTTATTTTTTCATTGATAGTCAGAGTGCATTGTATGAGCTTGTGTCTTCCTCCCCTGCAGACTGTGATATTACAAACAGGTGTTTAACTGTTATACATAATCTGGAGAAAACAATATACATGTATATTTAATATGGGTTCCATCCCATATAGGCTTATATCTTAATGAAAAAGCAGATAGTCTTGCTCGAAGAGCAGTTAGAGATGATGACAGCGTACCTGATAGTGAATGTACATATAGTCGTCTAAGGTCAATCCTTAGAACTAATGTTTTGCTACCATTGATAATGATCTTGATAAATGTTGTGAGATGGGTAGTGCAAGTAGTAGGCATTATAAGCAGATTTTAAATAATTCAAAGGAGTATACATATGGCAGACACAGTCACATGATGGACTTAATTACTATGAGACTTAGACTTGGATATAAATATTATTGGGAGGTTTGTAGAGGAGCTGAACCTGAGCCTTGTGCTTTATGTGCAAGGCCGGGAGGTCACTCACTACAGCACTATGTACAATACTGCCCACTAATAGAAGAGTTCAGACCGCAGGGACACTGGAACCATTATGATATGATCATTTATTTCATAGATAATAATGTCATACCCAAAATCATTAAAAAACATCCACTGTTTGCCTATAGATGGTAAATAATGTGATACTGCAATAATATTTGTATTTTCTGTAAACTTTTCTTTATTTTGTTAAAATTGTACTGTACAATATTGTAATACTAACGGTTTAGGGAATAGTTGGCAAGATCCGACTTTTTCCTTTGTTGTAAAACAACAATAAAACTATTGAATTGAATTGAATTGAATCTATGGAGTTAGGAAGGAGTGAAGGTCGGCTCTGTTATGAAATGACGCCCTGGATTGTCTTTTTAATTTAAATAGACTAAAATTACGGTCAGATAATGAGCCCGAGGAAATATGTTCGATTTGAATTTATAGTCTCTCTCTCTATATCAAAAGCTTTTGGTAAATCCATTAACGCAGGATAAACGTTTTCTTTCTGAAACGTAATTGCCAATAATTAAAAGACACTCTCTTCTAACATATTTAAAACATACATTTCAAAAAGCTTTAGAAACATTTAGATAACTTTATAAGTCTATAATTGCTGAATTCACAGAACCATTAACATTTTCTCTTAATTAAAATCAGTTTAAATATCATCAAAACTTAAAAGCGTAATTGACTAAGTTGCATTTCAATAATATACGTTTTTGTAGGAACATTTTAGTCTAGGAGGTGGCGGGAACACCTATGTAGCACACCTATGGTCTTCTTTAATAAAACCAATGTAACCTAAAATGTCTACTACAATGCTAATGTCTTGCTGAAAAAAACAAATCTTATCGATATTTAGTAAAAGGTAACATCAACATTTTCTTTAATTAAGGAACAACAATTATAAGTACACACTTTTAACCCCCTCATACCGTGCAGCGTTTTCATATTGATTCTGGTTGCTATAATGGCGATTTTATACGTCTTCAGAAACGTATGTGGGGATTTAAATTGTAAAGATTCCGGCCATTAATCTTTTGACCACCATAGAACCTTCCTAATGTAAATAAAATCGTTTAATGATACCCAAAAATAATGGTCTCAATATTGAAGGTGTTAAATGCATATCCATGAAACTTGTCAAAAAAAAAAAAAAAAAAAAAGGAAAATAATGTATATAATAATAATTAATAACATAAGGTCTACTTTAGAACACATTATAAAATAATTTGCTCACCACCAAATTTTCCGGGATTAAAAAGAGCATTTATATGTATCATCTAGAGGCTACGTAAGCTTGAATTTTAACGTTAACGTGATGGATACTTTGCAATCAATATATGTTTTTCGCTGATCAGTAGCAACATCAAGATCTTGTCCAGTGACTACCTGTGTAGCCTGTGCACTATACAGCTAATAGTGTGCTACTAAGCGTTATCGCTGTACGAGTCTTTCGGGAGGAGATTGATGTATTCAGCGCCAGACTTACTGTCATCTTGATACTTGCGTGCCTTTGCAATGCCTTTCGGTTCAAAGGCGGTAATTTCTCTTTCCCTGTCGATATCTGTCTTTACGAGTAACTTTGGACTCATGGATATGTACTCTGGGTTGGTGTGTGCCAGTATGGTGGGGCTGTACACGCCACTGTCGTGTTTAGTTAAAACGCTCTTGAGAATGGTGCAGCGTGGAGAGTGTTGACGTCCGTTGACGGAATCTGGAGTGTGGGGCTCCGGAGAAGGCTTGTCCATCCTGAGGTAGAGGTCTTGGTTACCGTATTCTTCTTTCTCAGGGCGGCCCATGATGCACGCCACCGTCTCGTCGTCAAAATCGAATACGGTTTTGGCGTCAGTGCGGTCAGCGGACATGGGCACGTAAGAGCTGGCGGAGTGTTCGCCTTCCACAGCGCAGAGGTACTCTTTCTGTCGGTTTGTGAGGCGGGTCGGTGTGGAGAGGCGGTCGGCCTGCACCGTCAGTTGAGGCGCCACACCGGGACTGAAGGGCATCTCGTAGCCATCCTCGTTAGGTAGCGGTGTGGGCTGGCGCATCTTGGCCGAGTAGTCTTGACTTGCGAGTAAGTCCAGAAACTCACTTGAAGCATTCTCCTCGTAGGCCTCAGTGAGCTGTAGATAGTTCTGGAAAGGTAGTGAGCGCCTTATCAGTGTGTGTGTGTGTGTGTGTGTGTGTGTGTGTGCGTTTCACTGTTTGATCTGCTGCAGTCTCTGACGAGACAGCCAGACGTTACCCTACGGAACGAGCTCAGAGCTCATTATTTCCGATCTTCGGATAGGCCTGAGACCAGGCACACACCACACACCGGGACAACAAGGTCACAACTCCTCGATTTACATCCCGTACCTACTCACTGCTAGGTGAACAGTGAACAGGGGCTACACGTGAAAGGAGACACACCCAAATATCTCCACCCGGCTGGGGAATCGAATCCCGGTCCTCTGGCTTGTGAAGCCAGCGCTCTAACCACTGAGCTACCGGGCGTGTGTATGTATGTGTGTGTGTGTGTGTGTGTGTGTGTGTGTGTGTGTGTGTGTGTGTGTGTTGTCATGAAAACACTGTAGGCTACATGTGATGTACTACTGTAGGTACATTTGGTGGCCTTATATAAGTAGTTATTTTTACTTACTTGTCGTTGTACTTCGCCCAGCATGTCTCCCAGACTGGCCTCCAGGCTGGTGAAGGAAGGTCGTTCCAAGGGGTCAGTGTTCCAGCATTCCAGCATCAGGCGGTACCTTGACGTGACCAATACACATCAAATTTAGTCACCGCAAAAAAGATAGATAGGTATATATATATATATATATATATATATATATATATATATATATATATATATATATATATATATATATATATATATATATATATATATATATATATATATATATATATATATATATATATATATATATATATATATATATATATATATATATATATATATATATATATATATATATATATATATATATATATATATATATATATATATATATATATATATATATATATATATATATATATATATATATATATATATATATATATATATATATATATATATATATATATATATATATATATATATATATATATATATATATATATATATATATATATATATATATATATATAAATAATATATATATATATATATATATATATATATATAT